>NC_057802.1:131958002-132258002 GCF_018294505.1 Triticum aestivum
CGAGTACGAAGGGCCCCCGGTTGCTTGGTTTTCATATAACATACGTGATGTTAGCCCATGTAAAATCGACTGATTTCTATAGAAAGGGGGGAAAAGGCAACAGATCGCAATCTTCTCGCCTTGCCGCACGGGCGTAATCTTCTCCGATTTTTACTCCGATTCCCTGCCACTGGAGACGCTAATCACAAGCAAAACTGCCGGCCGATTAGTACGCTCGCTGCCTTTGAATTCTCTCGTACGGAAAAAAGTGCAAGCGCTCGACGCAATATCCTTCATCGATGCCACACACGACTCTGGGATCCGAGATTGCAACTGCTGAACGGCCAGGAAAACAATACTGGCGCCCTATTTGGCGGACGAATCAGCCCCAAGGTTGAGTGCGCCCCCGCCCATGCCTTCTAATCACGATTTTCTGCTGCTGCACGTGATTACTGGAAGAAGGTAATACAATTTTTCAGATTCCAATCAACCTGCTCTCCGATGCAAATCTCTCTTTTTTCTAAGTCTTTTAAGTCGTTCATTTGTTTCATGAAGATCATCCCCATACATATCTCTTTCTCATTCTGATTTCCTGTGTTGGTTAGGATTAGAAAAGACGAGCTCGGCTTTTTGTTGGTGACTAGTAAGCAGAAAAATATCTTGCAATTTCTATTTTTCTAGCCATCTAGATCTTTGTTCCAAGCCTTTCTTAGCATTTTTTATATTAAACTAACAGTGTTTTTAATTTCTTGTATCATATTTGTGTGTGCTAATTAGCAAGATGTTATCTAGAAAGTATGCATCTGGTAATAACTAAAGAAAATAAACCTGCATATCAGTTTATTGAGATCAAGAAAGGAGATATTGACATTTTCCTATAACAGGTACAAGTACTTCTGTTAGAAATTCCGTGAAATGCCTTTAGTTACTGTTGAAAAAGTGATAAATATAGGATAATAATATTTAGTGTAGGCACAAACCTAATAGAAACATGTAGGACCGATTGAAAAGAGCGACACATTTTTCTGTTAATGTTTATGACCTTTGTTTGTTGGATGGTTGACATGACAATGCAACATAAAATATGGGGCATTGACTATTTAGATGCAACCGAGATAGAGAAAAATATGGCTTTAGGACCCCTTTGTGTTTTCTTGCCCCGGGCCCCCGAAATCTCAGGACCGGCCCTGAGTGGGCATACGTTTCTTCCGTATGACCATTCTGCCCTTCTACATTTTGTTGGGGGGGGAGGGGTCTACCGAAGCAAGGCTCTATCTTTAATTACCTTCTCAAGCGATTAATGCTGATGATTATAAAAAGATATAGTATTTGACAGTAAATTAAGAAATACTCCCTTTGTAAAAAATATAAGACTTTTAGATCACTGTTTTAGTGATCTAAAACGTGTTATAATTGCTTACAAAGGTAGTATGTAACTGAAGGATAATATCTAGCATAGTAAAAAATACATTATGTTCAGTTAGACATGATCGGGCCACATCTCTGTGTCATTGCCAAGAGAAGATAAACACTCGTCTCATTTTCTGTCTTCATCTTACATGAATAGAAGGTTGCCCTATTGTCGTGATATTTATGGCAGATAATTAGAGAAATCGTCTGTCACAAGTATTGCAAAAATAAACTATGAGGACATCTTGCTATGAAGTTATGCACAGATTACAGTAGTTTCTTAACTAAGGCAAAGCCCCCATCAGGAAAACAAACGCGACTAACTCTTACAGAAAAAGCAACTGAAAGCACGAGCTGTGCCAATGATGTACAGACTACAGCTAAATCTCCACGACAGGCAAGAACCTCTCCTACTTCGCATCTTTCTCTGGTCAGTTTGCCAGCATTTCCAAAGCAACCTCCTCAATGAGCAAGGACAGAACGCTCTCCTCGACGTCCCGCACCCAGCACTCTGTTTCCTCCATGCAGATCCAGTCCTGCCACCCCATGTCCCACACGCTGTTGATCGACACGTCCGCACATCCAAGATCCCTCTCCAGCTTCATGGACATGCTGTCTTTGGTGCCACTGCCATGGTCGTCTTTGTCATCGGTGTAGCTCTTCAGCTCCCGTGTTCCATCACTGATATCACCTAGCAATGCCTCCAGGGAGAAGTATGGTGTTGCTCCGCATTTCTGGGTCCTGAATCCAGTGTAATACAGACTAATCCCCTGACGATGTTTTTGTTCCAGTTGCTCCATTGCTATGTCCATGTAGAGTTCACGGTCTCCCATTTCAGCCTTTCCAGTATCCTTGTATTGCTCGATCAGATGGTCGTAATCATATGCATCAATGCCTATGAGTTGTGCTGCTTGGTTAACGAATGACTTGCTGCTTAGGAGAAGCAAATTCATCTCATCTTTTATTTCAACTTCCTTTTTTGGTGTTCTGTTTATTGGTGGGCTGCTTTGGCTGGAAATCAGTGAAGCTTCACTGCACCCGCTAAAATCTTCCTGAGCGTCTGCCATGAAAAGGAATTGCGTTACTGCCAGAAATTACTATTTTTTTGCAAGGGAGAGCAATTAATTCTTCTCTCATTAAGAAATATTAATATGTAACCCACAAACAAAATCATGATAATCCTTTTTAATAAATGGCTGTGTGAATCGGAATGATGCATAGGCCGGGGGTAATCCTCCTTTTCTAAAAAAAACAAAACAAAACCATGGTACTCTCTTTGTCGCTAAATACAGGCCATCCTAGAAATCGTGCAGTCAAATATTCTTAAATTTGACCATAAAATTGTAAGATTGTCTACGTGAATTCAGTATCACCAAATTTGGTAATTGCTATGTGAAACTTATTCTCAAGACCATATAATAACATAAATCAGCAGTAGATGTAGCACTTTGTGTGAACCATTTCATCGTAAACCCGAACCAAGGCACCTGGAAGTAAACTGTAATTCCTTTCTGGCCAGTTCATTCACATATCAGCAGTATATTGGAGTTAACTATTGGATGTCATTCCTACTTTTGGCCTTTTGATAACAGTGATATAAACAGAACTGATGAAAATGCTTTTAGAAGAACAAAAAGTTTGGTGATTATTACCATCGATGGAAGGTTCTGTGTCCCAATCAGCGCTCTGGCAGCTTTCATCACTAGGTGTCGCACTATGTTCTGTGGATGGACAATCAGTTTGGATGAACTCTCTGTGCACCTCATATGCCTGCATTGTGACCAAAAAAGGTCCGAGGACGTAAGTGTTTGAACCAACCATTTCATTCAAGGTATGTCTGATTTAACTGAAACACCTAAAATCAAATATTTGAATGGCTTTCAAAGCATACTTATTTTATGAATCTGAAGATTTCGATTTCAAAAGGTTCTCGCTTATGGTCATTCTGTTACCAGCTTCAAAGTAGTTTTGTGTCTCAGATAGCATGAAGGATTTTCAGTCTATGCTATGTAGTGAAGGATGCTTACCACAATGTCATCAAGAGTTGAGTTGTTGACATTTCTACTTGACACTATCTTCTCTATAGAACTACCAGGTGTTCTTCGTAAGACCGGCTTCATTGTACGGCATGTTGAAGGATTGCTACTTGATGCAACCGATTTCTTATCAGTCTTTTTCACTAATTTAGCATTAGTGTGAGATGCTGATGCTGTCTTAGCCTTCACATCCTTCCTCCTTTCTCCCTTCCTATCAGCAAAATGATATTTCTGTTTATTGCTGCTTCTACTGTTGATCTCAGTTTTTTCTATGTGCTGCTTTCGAGTTCTATGAGATACAACCTTCACATCCTTGGGGGCTTTGGTTTGAGCTTGGCCCATCCTTTGTTCTCTTTGGATTGATTTCACTGAAGCAACTTCAGTAGCCGCTGAGGTATCTTGCGAAGGAAGGGTGTCCTCGTGAAAATAAGGAAAATTCATCTGAAGATTGCGCTGCTGGACCTTGTGCTCATCAGAATTCATGGTATTTAAAAGCCTCTTGACTTGAATTGTCTTCATCATCTCTTGCCCTGCCTTTCCCTTACGCTGAGAGTCCTTTCCTAATGATTGCCTTGGTAGCTTTTCTGCTGGTGTTGGTTTTGACCTAGGCATGTCAATATCAAACTGCGCCCTTGGTGAACTTACTGTCTTGAGTGTCTCGTCTTTCTTGGCGGTATTTCCGTTGTGTGGGGGCAAACCTTCAAGACCCATGAGCCTTGCTACCAAACTCGGGGTTTTATTTGTTGGTACCAAACTTGGGGATTTGGACTTGTCAGGTTGCACAGGTGGACAGGATGATGATCTTGGCACCACCTTCTTCTCCTTAGTAGACTTGGATACGGCGGTACTGTTTGGCGTGCTCCGTGATGACTGGCTCAAGGAGGCCAGCTGCTCACCATTGGAGGACACTGACAAGAGTTTCGCCCTGTAAAGGCTGTCCTTGATCACTCTCTTCAGCTCGTCGGTAGAATTCCTTAGTTGCCCGTCGAATCTACTGCTGACACTTCCAGGGACCAGCTTCTTGGCGATTGATGCTTCGAAGAGTGCTTCCCGGATTCCGCTCACGTCCAACGATTCCTCGCCATTCCCTGGCCTTCTCTGCTTAGTTGATTGCCGCATGCTCTGTGACACAGTTTGGAACTTCTCAAGCATGACAAGGGAGTCCTGGAGGTCCATGGCGCCTCTCAGGAGGTCCTCGGCGAAATGCCTCGAGAGTGTGGAACCCATCACGTAATCTCTTTGCGATAAGATGGACCTCCCCTCCCGGTTGCTTTGCGAGGGGCGCCAATCCTGGCTTTGGCAGCTGCGGCAGACCGTGGGTTGCAGTGTGACAACATAAGGGGCATCACACTGAATCCCTTCGGGATAGCTGCCATCTTTGCTCCTGGAGCTGGAGGGGTGACTCTTTGAAAGGGACCTGCAAACCACTGATCTGAAACTGTCTTGAGGCATTCTGTTTTTCAGGGATGAATTAGCACACTAAAATGGTCAGACGATATATCATACACAAATTCAAGTGAGCAAACATAATTTCCTGGTCAAAACAAAGAAAGAAGGCTGCTTACATTATCTTGATTCTTCCCTATAACATAATTTAAGAAGTTATTTTTCCTTTAAGAGTCGATGTCTGTCTTGACTCTGGACTCAAGATCCTGGATAGGAACAAAGAGGAACCTATGAATCAGTAAAACTCAGAAGAAAGCTATTCGTACTAGTCTACAGAAATTTTAGGAGTTTTTGGCTGTATGTATAGAGTATAGACTATGATATCTTCCAAGTTTCTGGCTTTTGCGAGGAATAGCGACTGCTGACTAATTAAATATGCAAGGACAAGCAGTTGAAATTGGTTACAGAAGAAAGCTATGGGGGGCTTTTCTCTATTTTGCCCACGGAAAATCTGCGGCTTGACCAGCCAGCCACCTGGCCTTCACCGGTGCTCAAATTTCACAGGCATCATGTCAGCAACAGGTAATTCATCACAGGCAGCGCCCTGCTTTCCACCCACATGAAAGTAAATAAATGAATAAAAAGGGAAAAAGGAGATGGAGGTGGCCAGGAGGTGGTAGTTGGAATAAAGAGGCCATTTGATTTCTTAACTCCCCTGAAATCAAACTGAACAAATCGTAAACCCTAGCAAACAGTAAAAAGAACCACCGAATTCCCCTATACATATATTTCTCAACAGCACGGAAAAACTCTAGCTACCAAGCCAAAAAACTGCCCAAGAAATCGCAACAAACAGCACATTTATTCAACTCTAACTACACATTCTTCTTGGCCTGACCCCAACTGAACAACCCCAGAGCCTAGAGCGGCCAGGAGAAAGGATTTACCAGAACACTTGCAGGGGGGAACGAAAATGAAGGGCCGGGAACCCTAGAGTTCTTGGGGCGCCATTCTACGCATTCTACAACAAAACGAGAGAGAGAGAGAGAGAGAGAGCGAGAGAGAGAGAGGAAACAAATGGGCACCTCGAGGTCTTTGCAAGGCCGGGGCTCTCCCTCCTAGGTTTGGCGCGAGTACGAGTGGTGCGTGGAGGATCCCCAAGATCTGTACTGCTCGAAACAATAAAGGTGCGGGACTACGACTACGCCAGCATGTGAGCCCCTGCAGCGACGCAGTTTAGTAGTGGCCTCCCTCCCTCCTTCCCATGAGAAAAGCTCAGCCATTTGTCCTGTCTTTTGATGTGGGAACGCGGAGAAGGAGAGGGGGGCAGGTGGCCGGAGAGTGGTGGGCTCATTTACTTTGACCAGGAAACTGCCGAGCCGACGACGATGATGCCATCGCCATCGCTCGCCGCCTCAATCAACATTTGCGGGACCGCCCTGTCAGACGACCGCAAAACACAGTATACTCCGGTAATTAACTTGCAATCGCATTATGATTTGGTATCCGTGCCGTGAGCGAATAAATAAAACACGGTCATCACCAAGCTAAATGGAATGTCGCATCAGTTGGATACTTCTCCACATCGCAGGACCATCTTTCGTCTTCATGCCCGCAAGGACGCAACTGTGCTGATCACGTACGGTTGTGGCGACGCAGATCCAAGAGTTGTCCGAAGCCTAGCCGCTCTCTAAATTCTCTTTAGTGGCACAGGTATTGTGCACTCATAACTGGACTTGGCGAGGTTCACGGTGATAAGGCCGACTCCAGCGCACGATCCCAAATGGACGTTCGTTTGGTCCGAATCCATTTAGTTCGGCAATGGGGCCGTGTCCGGGTCTGTCCTAGGATGCGGTGGCAGTGCGCCCAACGCTTGTCCGTCTTCATTTTCAAACACCAACTTTTGAAATACCACGCCATAATTCAAGCCAGCGGCCCTAATTCATGCCGGCAACACAGCCAGCGGCCTACACGTCCTCGCCGGCAACACAGCCAGCGGCCTACACGTCCTCGCCGGCAACACAGCCAGCCTCCAAAATAAATAGTTTTGTCGCCGGCAATACAGCCAGCGGCCGGCAACACAGCCAGCCTCCAAAATAATTGTGTTTCTCGCCTCGAGCTCCTTGCATTTTGGTCACGTACGGTTGTGGCGACGCAGATCCAAGAGTTGTCCGAAGCCTAGCCGCTCTCTAAATTCTCTTTGGTGGCACACGTATTGTGCACTCATAACTGGACTTGGTGGGCTTCACGGTGATAAGATTTGGACTCCACTACACTACACTCGTGTCGGATTTTCTGACCATGGCAAATCGAACGTTTTCATAGCAAATTATATTCTCTGAGGATGGCAACCTCGCCTCAGTTTATTTTTTGTCAGAAAATTGCCGTGCTTGTAGATTAAATATGTCATCATCACGCCAATATAAATTGCCTTAAAAACATCAGATTTGTCATGCCTAAAAGATCTGATGTCACCATGTCCACCGGGATTATCGAGACATGTAATAATTGGTTAGTTGCTAGCTGCAAATTAAGAAAATGATATTTTCCTCCGTAAATATATGAATCCACATCTCAAATATGCATGAATTATATTCTACTAGTAGTAGTAGTACTTAATACTACACGACCATCTCAAAATGATCACAACACTATCTACTGTTAACACAAAACTCAGCACAATCCTGGGGTACGACGGACGGCCAGCACATTGTGTCGAGACGAGACAAAAACACAATCATTCGATGCGAGAAGCGCACACATTCGTCGTGGTTTCCTTTTTTCTCCTTGCCAACGGCACACCCAGGCGTCACTCGCCGTGGTCAAACGGAGACACGAGGAATGCATGTGCACGCCGCTACATTCAATAATAAAACAAGAAAGAAAAACAAATGCATGCGTCCCCAACATACTCCACTCCAGTAGGCAGTAGCGAGCTCGGAAGGATGGAGATGCCGATGCGCCGTCTCATTCTCGTCCGTCGTGGTTCCTTGACTTGACTTGGATGCGCGGCCGCTGCGGCGGGCAGCCCACGTCCGCACATGTGTCTTGCGCTCTGCCTTGCCGACTCGGTCGGTTGCGTGCAGTGCAGCTTGCCACTTGCCACGGCTCTACTGCTGTGCTGATCGCCTGCGTCTGCGTGTACGTCTGCACGCTTTGTATGGAGGCGCCGCTCCTTGTCCCTCGTCGTGGATTCAGTTTGTTTTTTTGCTGTAATCTGTTGCACTCGTTGCACCATCAACTGCGCGTGGTACTCCTGCCAAGAAAAATTAAATATATGCATTAGTACTGACCAAGTGTTTAATTTGGTTGCGCCGGTGAAGTGGAGCAATAGTGCTTTCATAGTTGACAGTTTTGTGCAGGAAAACACTTGGACGTAAAAACAACACTTGATCCCTCTTCTTCTTCTTTTTGAATAGACAAGTGCCCCAAGGGGCAAATGATGGAATGGTGGTTGTGAACAAAAAAGGTAGCACCTCTTTGCGAAAGATAGAACGACTTGGAAGTATTGGGTAGAACCAATTGATCGGCAGTACCGTAGTACACAACACAGTTATTGGAATGAAAATTTGCACAAAAGAGCCATGTCACGGCTCGGAAGTTCCGGTTGAAAAGAACTTATACCGTGACAAGCAGAGAAGCAAACTGAGACGGCCCGGAAGTGCCGGCGGAAAATGTTGTGCTTGGAAGAGCCGGAGCAAACAAAGAATGTCGAGGTGGATTTGGCTCGGCAGTTCCGGAACAAAATAATAGGTGTTCTGAATTGTTTAAACCTTGTTTGTTCTCTGAGTATGAATAACCCTAAGTGTCTTGTATTACTGGAAGATCAATCTTCAAAAGTACCGTGGCTTAGAGAACCTCGTACAAAGGGAATGGCTAGCGAGTGTATTTTGGAAGACTCTGGCTTAGGATATGTTCTTGGAGTTCAAGCAAAGTACTTGCTTGTGCCCCTCTTCATGGTACGGTTGTCCTATGCTCGATGTGAATCTTGGATTCACTAAAACCTTGAAAATACATACTAAGAGGGTGATGAGGACAACAACCAGAGAAGGTTTTTGTGGGGTCACCAATGATGTTCCACTTGTAGCCAAACGTGATGCACAAGAAGATCACATGTTATACCTGAAATAACATGAACGAAACATCAACACTCTTAATGGATTTTCATAAATCACCAGAGCCAACTAGGGTATAATGGAGATGCACTTTGACCACCAACTATCTCCTTCCCCAGCTTCGTCCACCATATTGCCTTCTCTTTGTCGTCGAAAGATGTCATCGAGAAAAGCATGCTTGTACGACGGCGCAAACGGTGCTTTTCTACCTGTGGTTTCAATCTCCGGCCATGGGATGGCGGCGTCGCAGTGCTTGATGTGCGTCGTCGGTGGTGACGTTGCAAATGCGGCAAAGGTGTGCGGTTGGGTGGCAAGAGGTTCGGGCCTTGTCCCGGTGGTTAGCCGATCGTCGGGAATTCCCCGCTACGCGGCAATTTGGGTTACTGATTGATGTGTTGGTGGTCGGTCATGTTTGTGGTGGATCTGCGGTTGATCCGTGGGTGATCCCGTAGAACTCAGGTAGCGGCGTAGGTTGCTCGCGAGTCTAGGTTCTGTAGGGACCTCTCGCAGCCGATCTTACGATGTATCGTAGAGTCGTGGATGATAGTAGAGAAAAGGGTGTGCTTGAAGGGGTCTTATGTGTGAAAATGGTGACATAATGGTTATACCCAAGTTCAAGCCACCGTTGGACCCTATCATATGCTTATGTTGTGGTATTGATCAGTGAAGAATTACAATGATGTAGATCTGATCTACTGAGAGCCGGGTACCCACTAAGAGCATGTACACCATGCTTACGACGGTTATCTGTAAAGGTCGCCATATAGGAGTATTCATTAGTTTCATGGAGAAAAAGGAAATGAGAGAAAGAGCGAGAATTTTTTCTCTTAATCACCATACTGTCTGTAAGATTTATACTCACAACTTAAAGATGTGAGAACGTGTCTGACCAACTGAAGAAATGATAGTTGGGAGCCACTCTTGAAAAATGTCAATGTCTTTTGCACCAATAACGACATTCCAATACCAAATATGGATGCTATTTTTACAAAATGGAGAAAATAAAACTAATAAGTCGACGAAACAATTTCACTGATGACCATGTTTTTCACGTTGACACCTTCTATGCTGCTATAAACTCCATCACCACGCTGTTTGATCATCATTTCAGTGAGGTACCTTTAGATATGCTCCAAAACTTCTCTTGTCTTCAATATTTACATTTTCACTGCATTTGGTTATTCCGTTGAGACCACATAAACATATTAGTGTACGTTTTTAGTGTGTAGTATTGATTACTTTGGTTCTATACATTAAAAAACTGCTCAAGACTTCACCCTACCTTCGGAAATATCGTCCTCCGCCACTGATTTTACTTTCGTTGGTCTGTATTTTTTTTTTTGACTGGTGTCGTCGGTCTGGAGTTAATACTCTCATACGTTTATGGCAAGAAAAAACAACTTACACGGATTATTGTACGAGTTACATATACTATCACCTGTAGACCACGTGGAGAGATTCTACGGAGAAATGATATTTGCACTGATGTACTACATACATACACCACCGGAACAATCTGTGCTAATGTGCAACTGCAACATTTGTAGTGCATGCAGAGCATACGATTCCACACGGAGGGCGCAAGTACATTTATCGCTGAGAATCGCTATGAATGTATAGCCGCATCAATCGTAGTACTATACACTGCAGGATACGGGAGCTCCGTAGCTAGCAGACGCCCACTCGCCTGTGGTACCATGCAGTACGGAGATTCCGTAATGCTCGCCCACTCGCACGGGCCTGGTAGGCTGGTACGATCTGCATGCATATAAGGCATTGTAGGGTATACTCAGATCTGAACCGAAGTTACGGCTGAAAACTCTGCGTTCATTTTACAGGGTATACACACGCCCTGTAAACCGAGAGAGAGGTTGATGAACGCCCTGTAAAATGGAATTCCACTTTCCTCAACCTCCCCAATATCGCCATGGGTGAAAACTCCAAAGCCACCAAAAAAAAGGCCACCGATGACATTGCGGATTTGTCCCGGAGGATATAATAAGTTCATCCTCTATTTATTCGTTCATGTGTTGGACATACTTGTTGTTTCCGTAGGTGTTTCAATTCTATGATTAGTATGTGCTCACATATTTAGATATCAATATGAGATTAATATTGTCATTGCTATCATCATGATTTATTTATGTATGCAATTAATAAGAAAATTGCTAATTTATCTAACAATTGCGCGTAGTACTCCTGCCACAAAATTAAATATAGGCCCAGTACTGACCAAGCGTTTAATTTGGTTGCGCTGGTGGAGAAGTGGAGTGGTAGTGCTCATAGTTTAGTGCCGGAAAACACTCGGACACTTGTCACTTGATTCTTTTTTAAGTTTTTTGAACAAACAAGTGCGCCCAAGGCACCATTCACTCCACCTAGATGGATACAGCTTGCATCGAGTAGCAAATCCTTGAGGATGTACATATGTTAAACCTCGAATCAAGGGACATTGCTTCCTAAAATGATCTGGATAGTTGCAACTGAACCTAGTGTTAGAACTAGCTACGGTATACCAAAAAGATCCCCGAAGAGGAGGTTGAAACCACCCCCGGCCTTTGCATCACCATGATGAACGCAACTTTTTTAAGTCAATGCAGGGCAACAATACCAAAAACATCAACAAGATGAGTGCATAACTTAGACAACTACGATAAGCCATTACAAGATATGAAAAGTCAATTTCCTCCCCAACAACAACAACAGCTTCAAAAAGGGATACACGCCCTCGCACCGTCATGGTCATGTCCGGCTAAAGACGACCATGGCAAGAATTTGCATTCAGATTGCTTAGACCAACTAGTGATAGCGAGCAAATCAGGGAGTAGACAATTTCTTCATCAAGGTAACAACACAGATTCATCATTGCCGAGCCCCATATATAAAGGCCAGAAAAAGGAGTTTTCGCCTTGGAATTGAAGCGGTGCTCCAGTCACCTTCTTGATGATATTTGGGTAGTCGCGTCAGCTAGTACTCCATGGCAGGTCAAATGGCGCTAGCGTATGGATGGGATGTCATCACACCTTAGATCACCGCCTGGGCCATCGAAGTTGGCCACCGTCAGTCCACACCGACACGACCCCACCTGCAACCATCACCGCGGCCCCAAGGCCGTTGGCCCGATGTCCTCCTTGTGAATTATTACCGTGGCATTACAACCAAGGTGGAGCGAGGAACCTCATGGTAGAGCGTCCACATCTCAGCAAGGAGGAAAAAATGCATGAAAAAAATATGAAGCGTAGCTGCGGTTCAAACAAGTGACCGAGTTGGTCGGTTGTAAGCACCCAACTAGCCACCCTGCTTCACGAGCGAGCTGTGCTCTAACGCCACAGTAGGAAGGTAATAAATCATTAAATATTTATTTCCCAGTTTTCTGTGGATTGCAAAATTTGAAATGGTGACCATGCATTGCTTCTGTAATTCATATCTAGATGACACATTTGAACTTTTGAATTCGTGTCAAACATAGTTTGAAAAACTACATACACTTTATTGACTCAATTGTTGTGGTATTTGTATGTGTGTGGTCATACGCATGAATACACACAAAGTTTCCTCGCCAACCTAGGAGTCATCATATGCATTTGAATTTGCATTAAAAAATAATGTGGATATCATGAAATGTGAATTCCAAGTTAGAATTCGAGACCACTATATCACACAGGCACTCTGCCTTGACGTCGGCTGCTCCGGCGGGGGGAAGATCCAGTCTTCCACGACAGAGGCTAATTACCACATCGTTTTTTGCCCGTACTAGCGCGACAGAGGCTAATTTCCACATCACCTTCTGCCCGCACTAGCGCGGCAGAGGCTAACTTTCACCTGCCGTTCTGCCCTTACTAGCGCAGCAGAGGCTAATTACAACATCGCCTTCTGCCCGTACTAGCCGGTGAGCTCTCCATTGTTACCCATTATCACCTAATGGACAATAGCTCTATCAACCATGAATGAATAGGAATTACGGCCCGCTCCCGACCTTATAGTGTTATATTGGGGGGGGGGGCACAAGTCCCCCACCCGCACCACAATATATTTGTTTAATAGGTCAAGTTATATTAGTTAAGTGATGTATACAGTTGGTGCTCGTTCTACCCTTGAGTGTCTTTGACATGTTATTAGTTTGTTCTACAAAAATATGGATTTGGTTTGCATGATAGCCCATTCTTGCGAGACACAAGCAAATTATGTCTGTATGAGAGAGAAGAATCCATTGTGGCTAGTCGCCAATGATTTATCATCGTCTTGCCGCCCTGATGGTGGTCACCATGTTCGTCCATGCCGCCAACAATGTCACTTTTACGATGACCAACTAGTGCGGTTACACGGTGCACCTCGGCTACATGGCATCGGCCGGCATCCATATGGAGTTTCCCCCAACAAACCATGCATCTCCACACGCCCGCCGATACCAGCCGAGGGATTTGTCCAAAGACGGGGCGCGTGAAAGGATCGAGAAGAGGTGTCTAGAGGGGTGTGTGATTAGACCCTCAACAAGCAAAAGTGGCAGTTTTTACATTCTTCAAGTTGAGGTGGAGTTTTAGCACAAGTTTAAGCATTCACAATACATTTCAAGCAAGCATGGCAAGAGTATGAGCAGAGGAAAGAGTAAAGCATGCTAGTTGCAAGAAAGTAAAGGGATGGGATTGGAGTGTGCAAACGCAATGTAGACACGGAGGTTTTTGGCATGGTTCCAATAGGTGGTGCTATCATACATCCACGTTGATGGAGACTTCAACCCATGAAGGGTAACGGTTGCGTGAGTCCACGGAGGGCTCCACCCACGAAGGGTCCATGAAGAAGCAACCTTGTCTATCCCACCATGGCCATCGCCCACGAAGGACTTGCCTCACTTGGGTAGATCTTCACGAAGTAGGCTATCTCATTGCCCTTACAAACTCCTTGGTTCAACTCCACAATCTTGTCGAAGGCTCCCAAGTGACACCTACCGAATCTAGGAGACACCACTCTCCAAAAGGTAATAGATGATGTGATGATGATGAACTCCTTGCTCTTGTGCTTCAAATGATAATCTCCCCAGCACTCAACTCTCTCTCTCACAGATTTGGCTATGGTGGAAAGATGATTTGAGTGGAAAGCAACTTGGGTAAGGCTAGAGATCAAGATTCTTGTGGTTGGATTGGAAAGTCTTGGTGTCAACACATGAGTAGGTGGTTCTCTCTCAGAAAATGAGTAGTGGAAGTGTAGGCACGTTCTGATGGCTCTCTCACAAATGGAGAAGGGGGTGGAGGGGTATATATAGCCTCCACACAAAATCCCACCATTACACACATTTGACCCAACTCGGTCAGACCGAACAGAAGAACTCGGTGAGACCAATTTAGTTCAAAATGTGAATGTTAGGAATATCGGTGGGACCGACATGATCAACTCGGTGGGACCGATGTGCTAGGGCTTAGGGCAAACATCAACTCGGTGGCACCGATTGCATCAACTCGGGTAGACCGAAGTGAAGCAATAAGGCAACAAAGAGGATGTCAAGCAAACTCGATGGGACCGATTGCACATTTCGGTGAGACCGAAATAATTACAATAGGCAACACAGAGATTGCAAGACCATCTCGGTGAGACCGATATCCGTATCGGTGAGACCGAATTGTCTAGGGTTTGTGGCAGTGGCTATGTCAAAAGAACTCAGTGGCGCCGGATAGATCAAATCGGTGGGGCCAAGTTTGACTTTGAGTTTTGGACAAATGTGGAAATGAGAAAGTGGTTGAGGGCTTTGGAGCAATACCACTAAGCACTTTGAGCAAGTAGACCATTAAGCAACACCTCATCCCCTCTTAATATTATTGGCTTTCTTATGGACTCAATATGTGTCCTTAGCATTTTGAAGGGGTTCCACATCCTCTTGTCCTTGCCATGCCATTTGTTGAACTTGTCTGAAATACATTAGATAGAAGCGTTAGTCCAACAAGAGATATGTTGACATTAATTACCAAAATCACCCAGGGAGCACTTGTGCTTTCAGTCTCCCCCTTTTTGGTAATTGATGACAACATACAACAAAGCTTTAGATAAAAGATATGAAGAGTAACAAGTAAAGCTTTGGAAAGACATGTAATATGCATAGGCTCCCCCTACATGTATGCAACCATGTAAAGATAGAATGTAAGAACATGTGAATGCATAAGCATGACAGAGCAAGCAATGAGTTACATGTATCTTGGCTATATGCATCAGAGCAAATGATGTAGATAAAAGGAAGTATACCTTCATGTTCATGAATCCTTCTTGCAAACAGTATGTCCATTAGCAAGAGATCATCATGCACATGACTGTGATGCATATACTTACCTTGTGGTCTTGAGCTGGCTTTGGAAGAGGTGAACTTGAGAAAACAGGGTTAGATAACACAAGAACACTCTAAATAAAGCAAGTTCAAAGAATCACAAGAGTACCAAGACTGGGATCACATGTAATGAGTGAGTACTTAGTACTTCATTTGGTTATAGACATGTCCCCAAAGATTGAAAGATGTGCAATGAATTCCAACAGATTTTCTTCCCTAGAAATGGACTCTTTCTCCCCCTGAATCTGATATTAGATAATGGGAGAAGGTAGGGTAAGAGAGAATCAGAGCAAGAAAAATCAAAGCATGAAATGGTGCAAACAATCATATATTGACATGTCTTTCCCCTCTTTAAGACATGTGACTTCTCTCCTCTTTTTGTTTCACTAGCATCTGGAAGAGCTAAGATGTGCTCTCTCTCCCATATGAGAAGCTTTGATGTGCTCTCTCTCCCCATTTGACATCAATTTCCAAGAAGGGTACTTCTGGAGCATGAGCCAAATAGGTTTGGTCCTTGAGACACACTACAAAGCAGCATGTAGTTTAAGATGCGGGTAGAGGATCAGAATCATGGAGTGGAGCTAGAGAAGAAATGAAATATGCAATGGCAAAAAAAATTCTCAGCAGTGAAATCGGTAATGCCGATCCGTTTTCATCGGTGACACTGAATTGGCAGTGTCATGGATGATACATATCGGTCAGACCGGGTTAGTCCACGTCGGTTGTACCGATGAACTATCTACAAGTAATCCCTGTAGTTCGGTCTAGCCGATAGGCATGAATAAGTGAGTCCGAGTTCAATGTAGAGGAATTTTTTGTCAACTCAACTCACTAGACAAATTAAATCTCACGAGATTTGCAATGAATTAGATGAAAGATTTGCAAGGAATTTGATGCGGAAAATACAGAGAAAAACATACATAAGGAAAGAGATCTAGATGAAGTCGGTGACAAAGTCACCTATGTTAGAGTATATTGACTTAGGAGTCAACTGATATCACTTGATCATAGGTCATACTCTTCGTTTAAGCTCAAAATGGGGTTACCATTTTTCATTTAAGCAATTTGATGTATTCACATCTCGTTGAGTTGCTTTGTCTCGTATCTTGGAGCAAAGCTTCTCTAAGATGGAATATCATACCTTGGGTTGTGGTGTTGATCTTGAACATGTAGTCAAACTTGTGTTGGGTGCTCAAGGTTGATGTAGTTCATCAAGAGTTGGGAGCACCACTTGGGGTTTGAGTTCATCTTCCTACATGAGTTAGTCTTGCAAGGAAAAGCACTTGTATATCCAACATGACAACCATGAAACTTGATACCAAATGAAATTTGATATATAGAAGTTGTTAAAGGATATGTTGAGTGGATTCATGCTTCCTTGTATTCAACATCCATATAGTAGGAACTTGGTGATGTGGAGATTGCTCAAAATGTGAGTGGCTTGCAATCTCATAGATTTGGGTTTATCCAAGTACCTACAAGGGTTAGATAACATGCAAGGGTACAAGTATAGATCCAAGACATATGATCATCATCATAAGAGAAATATCAAGGATTAGTCATAAAAGGCTCATGCCTTGCATGTATCCAAATGGAGTTTCTACTCCAAGTTTGAGGCATCAATGATATTCAATTCACCTCTCAAACGGCAAAATACTTTCTCATCAAGCGGTTTGGTGAATATATCCGGCAATTGCTTATCAGTACGAACATGCCTAAGATTGATGTCTCCTTTAGCAACATGATCTCGAATGAAATGATGAAGAACTTCAATATGCTTAGTTCAAGAATGTTCCACGGGATTGTGAGAAATCTTAATAGCACTCTCATTATCACAAAGCAATGGAACATGTTTCACATGTATCCCATAATCCTTAAGGGTTTGGGTCATCAAAGTAATTGAACAAAACATGATCTGGCGGCAATTTATTCCGCTTCGGTGGTGGATAAGGATACCTAGTTTTGTTTCTTGGAGGACCAAGATACAAGAGATCTACCAAGAAATTGACAAGTACCCAAAGTGGACTTTCTATCAACCTTGTCACCGGCATAGTCCGAATCGGAGTAGCCAACAAGATCAAAAGAGGACTTCTTAGGATACCAAATGCCAAAATTTGGTGTATGAATTAAGTATATCACTATCCTTTTCACAACCTTAAGATGACATTCTTTAGGGTCCGCTTGATATCGTGCACACATGCACACACTTAGCATGATATCGGGACGGGAGGCACATAGATATAACAATGAACCAATCATAGAGCGGTAAACCTTTTGGTCAACCGGTTTGCCATCCTTAGTCAAGTCAAGATGTCCACTAGTATGCATATGTGTTTTCATACCTTTGCTTTCTTTCATGTTGAACTTCCTGAAAAGATCCTTTGTATACTTTGTTTGAGAAACGAAGGTACCTTCCTTAGTTTGCTTGATTTGCAAACCAAGAAAGAATTTGAGTTCACTCATGATAGATATCTCAAACTTCTCCGACATTAGCCTTCCAAACTTTTCACTAAAATGAGGGTTAGTAGAACCAAATATGATATCATCCACATAAATTTGGCACACAAATAATTCACCATTAACCCTTTTAGTAAAAAGTGTAGAATCAATCTTCCCAATTTCAAAGCCTTTTTCAATAAGAAACTTGGTCAAGCATTTGTTCCATGCTCTAGGAGCTTGTTTAAGACCATAAAGAGCTTTGTGAAGTTTGTAAACATGATCAGGTTTCTTGGGAGTAACAAAGCCGGGAGGTTGTTTAACATAGACTTCCTCCTCAATTTCGCCATTAAGAAAAGCACTTTTAATGTCCATTTGGTATAAGGTGATATCATGGTGATTGGCATAAGCAAGTAAGATGCGTATGGAATCAAGTCTAGCAACGGGGGCATATGTCTCACCGTAGTCCATACCTTCGACTTGAGTGTAGCCTTAGGCAACGAGACGAGCCTTGTTGCGTACAACTTGTCCATCCTCATCTTGCTTATTCCGAACACCCACTTGGTTCCAATGACATTGTGGTTGTCGTCCGGCTTTTCTACCAATGTACACACTTGATTCCTCTCGAAATTGTGTAGCTCTTCATGCATAGCGTTCACCCAATCCGCATCATCAAGAGCTTCTTCAACCTTCATAGGTTCAATACTAGAAATGAACGAGTAATGCTCATAAAAGTTAGCCAAATGAGTTTTAGAGCGAGTAATTCTCCCGGTTTGAATATCATCGAAGATTTGTTCGACGGGATGATCTCTTGAGACTCTTGCTCTAACTTGTGAGAGCTTTTGTTTGGGTCGGGGTGAAACATCCTCTTCATTATCTTCTTCTTCCTCCCGTCCTTCTTCATTGTTGTTGGCGTTGTTGTTCTCTTGTGGAGGTGGAGAAGGAGATCGATGAGGTTCATCTTGGTGTATTTCCTCGTTCCTTCATCTTGACGTGTTCCACTTGTGGATGCCTCCAAGTAAACTTGAGTTCACCTTGTCGTGGAGTTGAGGCTTCCACTTGAACGGACGAAGTACCCTCCTTCGCCTCCGTTGGGCGAATCTTGCCAATAGACAAGTCTTGAATTGCTTCAGAAGGATCTTTGTCTCCTACATCAATTGGCAATTGCTCTATTTGCGAGCCGTTAGATTCATCAAACTTCACATCTACCGTCTCTTCAACCTTTCGGGTGAAATTGTTGTAGACATGGTAAGTGTGAGAGTTTGAGCCATAACCGAGTAGGAAACCTTCATGAGACTTAGGGGCAAATTTCGAACGACGATGCTTATCAAGAATGTAACACTTTGAGCGAAATACTCGAAAGTACCCAACTTGGGGTTTGTTACCGGTGAGGAGCTCGTATGCCGTCTTACAGAGAAGCTTGTGAAGATATAGTCGATTTGTTGCATGACAAGCTATCTCAACCGCTTCCGCCCAAAAGTGTCTTGGCGTCTTGTATTCATCAAGCATCGTTCTTGCCATCTCAATAAGTGTCCGGTTCTTCCTCTCAACAACTCCATTTTGTTGAGGTTTGTATGTAGCCGAGAACTCATGTGAAATCCCTTCTTCGTCAAGAAAGGAATCCACATTGGCGTTCTTGAACTCCGTTCCGTTGTCACTCCGAACCTTCTTGATCTTCACTTCAAATTGATTTTGGGCCTTCCTAGCGAAGTTCTTGAAAATCTTTTGGACCTGCGATTTATCATCAAGAAAGAACATCCACGTAAATCTTGAAAAATCATCAACAATGACCAATCCGAATGAGTTACCACCGAGACTCTTGTAGGCATTGGGACCAAAAAGATCCATATGAAGTAGTGATACGTCTCCAACGTATCTATAATTTATGAAGTATTCATGCTGTTATATTATCACTCTTGGATGTTTTACAATCATTTTATAGCAACTTTATATCATTTTTTGGGACTAACCTATTGACCCAGTGCCCAGTGCTAGTTGTTGTTTTTTGCTTGTTTTTTACATCCCAGGAAATCAACATTGATACGTCTCCAACGTATCTATAATTTTTTATTGTTCCATGCTATTATATTATTTGTTTTGGATGTTTATGGGCTTTATTAAACACTTTTATATTATTTTTGGGACTAACCTATTAACCCAAAGCCCAGTGCCAGTTTCTGTTTTCCCCTTGTTTCAGTGTTTCGCAGAAAAAGAATGTCAAACGGAGTCCAAACGGAATGAAACCTTCGGTAGAGTTATTTTTGGAACGGAAGCAATCCAGGAGACTCGGAGTACACGTCAGGGAATCAACGAGGAGAGCACGAGGCAGGGGGCACACCTGCCCCCCTGGGCGCGCCCTCCACCCTCGTGGCTCCCCTGACCGACTTCTTTCGCCTATATATACCCATATACCCTAAAACCATCGAGGAACAGAATAGATCGGGAGTTCCGCCGCCGCAAGCCTCTGTAGCCACCAAAAACCAATCGGGACCCTATTCCGGCACCCTGCCGGAGGGGGGGATCCCTCACCGATGGCCATCTTCATCATCCCGACGATCTCCATGACGAGGAGGGAGTAGTTCACCCTCGGGGCTGAGGGTATGTACCAGTAGCTATGTGTTTGATCTCTCTCTCTCTCTCGTGTTCTTGAGGTGATGCGATCTTGATGTATCGCGAGCTTTGCTATTATAGTTGGATCTTATGATGTTTCTCCCCCTCTACTCTCTTGTAATGGATTGAGTTTTCCCTTTGAAGTTATCTTATCGGATTGAGTCTTTAAGGATTTGAGAACACTTGATGTATGTCTTGCATGTGCTTATCTGTGGTGACAATGGGATATCACGTGATCTACTTGATGTATGTTTTGGTGATCAACTTGCGGGTTCAGTGACCTTGTGAACTTATGCATAGGGGTTGGCACACGTTTTCGTCTTGACTCTCCGGTAGAAACTTTGGGGCACTCTTTGAAGTTCTTTGTGTTGGTTGAATAGATGAATCTGATATTGTGTGATGCATATCGTATAATCATACCCACGGATACTTGAGGTGACATTGGAGTATCTAGGTGACATTAGGGTTTTGGTTGATTTGTGTCTTAAGGTGTTATTCTAGTACGAACTCTATGATAGATCGAACGGAAAGAATAGCTTCGTGTTATTTTACTACGGACTCTTGAATAGATCGATCAGAAAGAATAACTTTGAGGTGGTTTCGTACCCTACCATAATCTCTTCGTTTGTTCTCCGCTATTAGTGACTTTGGAGTGACTCTTTGTTGCATGTTGAGGGATTCTTATATGATCCAATTATGTTATTATTGTTGAGAGAACTTGCACTAGTGAAAGTATGAACCTAGGCCTTGTTTCAACGCATTGCATTACCGTTTGTGCTCACTTTTATCATTAGTTACCTTGCTGTTTTTATATTTTCAGATTACAAAAACCTATATCTACCATCCATATTGCACTTGTATCACCATCTCTTCGCCGAACTAGTGCACCTATACAATTTACCATTGTATTGCGTGTGTTGGGGACACAAGAGACTCTTTGTTATTTGGTTGCAGAGTTGTTTGAGAGAGACCATCTTCATCCTACGCCTCCCACAGATTGGTAAACCTTAGGTCATCCACTTGAGGGAAATTTGCTACTGTCCTACAAACCTCTGCACTTGGAGGCCCAACAACGTCTACAAGGAGAAGGTTGCGTAGTAGACATCAAACATCAAACGGAGTCCAAACACCGCGAAACTTTTTGTGGATCTTTTATGGACCAGAAGACATCCAATGGGCTAGAGCAGCACCTGGGGGGTGCCCCGAGGGGGGCACAACCCACCAGGGCGCGCCTGGGCCCCCAGGCGCGCCTTGTGTCCACCTCGGTGGCCTCCCGCACCCCCTCTTCGTCCTATAAATCGTCAAATATTCCAAAACCCTTCGGGGTAACCCTAGATCAGAAGTTCCACCGCTGCAAGGCTCTATAGCCACGAAAAACCAATCTAGACCCCGTTTCGACACTCTGCCGGAGGGGGAAATCATCACCGGTGGCCATCTTCATCATCCCGGCGGCCACCATGATGAGGAGGGAGTACTCCACCCTCGGGGCTGAGGGTTTGTACCAGTAGCTATGTGTTTAATCTCTCTATCTATCTCTCTCTCTCGTGTTCTTGAGATGTCACGATCTTGAGTATCGCGGGCTTTGTTAATATAGTCGGATCATATGGTGTTTTCCCCTCTCTATCTTTTTGTGATGAATTGAGTTTTCCCTTTGAGATTTTGTTTTATCGGATTGAATGCTTTTATGGATTTGAGAGCACTTGATATATGTCTTGCATATGAATACTCGTGGTGACAATGGGGTATCGTATTGATTCACTTGATATATGTTTTGGCACTCAACTCGCGGATTCCCGAGGTGACATTGGGGTAATCTATGCATAGGGGTTGATGCACGTCCTTGTCCTTGTTTCTCCGGTAGAAATCTTGGGGCACTCTTTGAGGTTCTTTGTGTTGGATTGAGTATTATGAATCTGAAATTGTTTGATGCATATCGTATAATCAACTCACAGATACTCGTGGTGACATTGGAGTATCTAGGTGACATTAGAGTTGGTTGATGTGTATCATATGGTGTTATTTTAGTACGAACTCTTGGTTAGATTGATCAGAAAGAATAGCTTGTGTTATTTTAGTACGAACTCTAGGATAGATTGATCGGAAAGAATAGCTTTGAGGTGGTTTCGTACCCTACACACAATTTCTTCTTATGTTCTCTGCTAGATAGGAACTTTGGAGTGATTCTTCATCGCACTTTGAGGGGTGGTTATATGATCCAATTATATTAGCATTGTTGAGAGATTGCACTAGTGAAAGTACGGACCCTAGGCCTCATTTTCAAGTATTGCAGTACCATTTGTGCTCCATTTTATCAATTGCTACCTTGCCGTTTTTATTTGTTCCTATTACAAAAACCAATATCTACTATCATTACTACACTTGTATCACCATCTCTTCGCCGAACTACTACACCTCTCGCAGATTGATAAACCTTAGGTCATCCACTTGAGGGAAAATTGTTACTGTCCTACAAAACTCTGCGCTTGGAGGCCCAACACAAGTCTACAAGAACAAGTTGCGTAGTAGACATCAAGTAGCTCAAGCGGTCTGCTCGTAGTCATGATGTTCTTTACGAGATGACTTCCTCCAACTTGTTTTCCTGCTTGACAAGCACTGCAAAGTCTATCCTTGTCAAATATGACATCTTTAACCCCAAGGATATGATCACCTTTAAGAAGCTTATCAAGATTTCGCATGCCCACGTGACCTAACCTTCTATGCCACAACCAACCTTTAGAAGATTTAGCAATTCAGCAAGTTCCAGGTCGAGCTCTTTTAGTGAAATCACCAATGTATAGATCACCGCTACATATACCGGTAAAGACCATATTATGATTATATCTTCGAAACACTTGGCAGTCTACTTCAGTGAATAGAACATTGAAACTGAAATCGGCTAGTCTAGATACGGAAAGTAAATGGTAGCCAAGAGATTCAACGAGCATAACATTTTGGATTGAGTTGTCATGTGAGATGGCCACCTTACCAAGGCTCCCAGATGTTTTCGGGGTATATGAGTATATATAGGCGAAAGAAGTAGGTCAGTGGAGCTACGAGGGGCCCACGAGGGTGGGGGACGCGCCTACCCCCCTGGGCGCGCCCTCCTACCTCGTGGCCGCCTCGTTGCTTCCTTGACGTCCACTCGAAGTCTCCTGGATTGCGTTTGTTCCAAAAACGATCCTCGCGAAGGTTTCATTCCGTTTGGATTCCGTTTGATATTCCTTTTCTGCGAAACACTGAAATAGGCAAAAAACAACAATTTGCACTGGCCTTTGGTTAGTAGGTTAGTCCCAAAAATAATATAAAAGTGCATAATAAAGCCCATTAAACATCCAAAACAGATAATATAATAGCATGGAACAATAAAAAATTATAGATACGTTGGAGACGTATCAAGCATCCCCAAGCTTAATTCTTGCTCGTCCTCGAGTAGGTAAATGATAAAAACAGAATTTTTGATGTGGAATGCTTCCTAACATAATTTTCTATGTAATTTTCTTTATCATGGCATGAATATTAGATCTGAAAGATTCAAGATAAAAGTTTAATATTGACATAAAAATAATAATACTTCAAGCATACTAACTAAGCAATTATGTCTTCTCAAAATAACATGGCAAAAGGAAGCTCATCCCTACAAAATCATATAGTTTGGTCATGCTTCATTTTCGTCACACAAAAATGCACTCATCATGCACAACCCCGATGACAAGCCAAGCAATTGTTTCATACTTTAGTATTTCTCAAACTTTTTCAACTTTCACGCAATACATGAGCGTGAGCCATGGACATAGCACTATGGGTGGAATAGAATATAATGATGGGGGTTGTGTGGAGAAGACAAAAAAGGAGAAATTCTCACATTGACGCGGCTAATCAACGGGCTAGGGAGATGCCCATCAATTGATGTCAATGCAAGGAGTAGGGATTGCCATGCAACGGATGCACTAGAGCTATAAATATATGAAAGCTCAACAAAAGAAACTAAGTGGGTGTGCATCCAACTTGCTTGCTCACGAAGACCTAGGGCATTTGAGGAAGCCCATTGTTGGAATATACAAGCCAAGTTCGATAATGAAAAATTCCCATTAGTATATGAAAGTGACAAAATAAGAGACTCTCTATCATAAAGATCATGGTGCTACTTTGAAGCACAAGTGTGGAAAAAGGATAGTAGCATTGTCCCTTTTATTTCTTTTTTAGGCCTTTCTTTTTTTAATTTGGCCTTTCTCCTTTTTTCTTTATTTTTTTTATTTTTTATGGGACAATGCTCTATTAATGATGATCATCACACTTCTATTTATTTACAACTCAATGATTACAACTCGATACTAGAACAAAGTATGACTCTATATGGATGCCTCCGGCGGCGTACCGAAATAGGCAATGAATCAAGAGTGACATGTATGATAAATTATGCATGGTGGCTTTGCCACAAATACGATGTCAACTACATGATCATGCAAGGCAATATGACAATGATGAAGTGTGTCATAATAAACAGAATGGTGGAAAGTTGCATGGCAATATATCTCGGAATGGCTATGGAAATGTCATAATAGGTAGGTATGGTGGCTGTTTTGAGGAAGATATAAGGAGGTTTATGTGTGATAGAGCGTATCATATCACGGGGTTTGGATGCACCGGCGAAGTTTGCACCAACTCTCAAGGTGAGAAAGGGCAATGCACGACACCGAAGAGGCTAGCAATGATGGAAAGGTGAGAGTGCGTATAATCCATGGACTCAACATTAGTCATAAAGAACTCACATACTTATTGCAAAAATCTACAAGTCATCAAAAACCAAGCATTACGCGCATGCTCCTAGGGGGATAGATTGTTAGGAAAAGACCATCGCTCGTCCCCGACCACCACTTCTAAGGATGACAATCAAAGAACACCTCATGTTTCAAATTTGTTACACAACGGTTACCATACGTGCATGCTACGGAAATTGCAAACTTCAACACAAGTATTTCTCAAATTCACAATTACTCAACTAGCACAACTCTAATATCACCATCTTCATATCTCAAAACAATCATCAAGTATCAAACTTCTCATAGTATTCAATGCGCTCTATATGAAAGTTTTTATTATACCCATCTTGGATGCCTATCATATTAGGACTAATTTTATAGCCAAAGCAAATTACCATGATGTTCTAAAGGACTCTCAAAATAATATAAGTGAAGCATGAGAGATCAATAATTTCTATAAAATAAAACCACCACTGTGCTCTAAAAGATATAAGTGAAGCACTAGAGCAAAATTATCTAGCTCAAAAGATATAAGTGAAGCACATAGAGTATTCCAATAAATTCCGAATCATGTGTGTCTCTCCAAAAGGTGTGTACAGCAAGGATGATTATGGTAAACTAAAAAGCAAAGACTCAAATCATACAAGACGCTCCAAGCAAAACACATATCATGTGGTGAATAAAAATATAGCCTCAAGTAAAGTTACCGATAACGAAGACGAAAGAGGGGATGCCTTCCGGGGCATCCCCAAGCTTAGGCTTTTGGTTGTCCTTGAATTTTACCTTGGGGTGCCTTGGGCATCCCCAAGCTTAGGCTCTTGCCACTCTTTGTTCCAAAATCCATCAAATCTTTACCCAAAAACTTGAAAACTTCACAACACAAAACTCAACAGAAAATCTCATGAGCTCCGTTAGCGAAATAAAACAAACCACCATTTTAAGGTACTGTAATGAACTCATTGTTTATTTATATTGGTGTTAAACCTGCTGTATTCCAACTTTTCTATGGTTCATACCCCCCGATACTAACCATAGATTCATCAAAATAAGCAAACAACACACGGAAAACAGAATCTGTCAAAAACAGAACAGTCTGTAGTAATCTGTATCAAACGCAAACTTCTATAACTAAAAAATTCTGCAAAAATAGGAAGACCTAAATAATCTGTTTATTGATCTACTGCAATTGGAATCAGTATTTTATCACTTTCTGGTGATTTTTAACAATTGTTTTCGTGAGCAGAAAGTTTCTGTTTTTTTTCAGCAAGATCAAATAATTATCACCCAAGAAGATCCTATAGGTTTTACTTGGCACAAACAATAATTAAAACATAAAACCACATCTAACCAGAGGCTAGATGAATTATTTATTACTAAACAGGAACAAAAAGCAAGGAACAAAAATAAAATTGGGTTGCCTCCCAACAAGCGCTATCGTTTAACGCCCCTAGCTAGGCATAAAAACAAGAATAGATCTAGGTATTATCATTTTTGGCATGCAAATCATAAGTGGACCTCATAATAGATTCATAAGGTAATTTAATTTTCTTTCTAGGAAAGTGCTCCATGCCCTTCCTTAACGGAAATTGGAATCTAATATTTCCTTCCTTCATGTCAATAATTGCACCAATCGTTCTAAGGAAAGGTCTACCAAGAATAATAGGACATGTAGGATTGCAATCTATATCAAGAATAATGAAATCTACGGGCACATAATTCCTATTTGCAACAATAAGGACATCATTAATCCTTCCCATAGGTTTCTTAATGGTGGAATCCGCAAGATGCAAGTTTAAAGAACAATTATCAAATTCACGGAAACCTAACACATCACACAAAGTTTTTGGAATCCTGGAAACACTAGCACCCAAATCGCACCAATCATAGCATTCATGATCTTGAATCTTAATTTTAATAGTAGGTTGCCACTTATCATAAAGTTTTCTAGGGATAGAGACTTCTAATTCAAGTTTTCTTCATAAGATTGCATTAAAGCATCAACGATATGTTTGGTAAAAGCTTTATTTTGACTATAAGCACGAGGAGAATTTAACGCGGATTGCAACAAGGAAATACAATCTATCAAAGAGCAATTATCATAATTAAATTCCTTGAAATCCAAAATAGTGGGTTCATTTCTATGTAAAGTTTTGACCTCTTCAATCCCACCTTTACCAATTTTTGCATCAAGATCTAAAAACTCTGAATCATTGGGACGCCTTCTAACTAAAGTTGACTCATCTCCAGTCCCATCATTATCAAGATTCATATTAGACAACAAAGATTTAATAGGAGACACACCAATCACTTTTAGATCTTCATCCTTATTATCATGAAAACTAGAAGAACACGCTTTCACAAAGCAATCCTTTTTAGCACGCATCCTAGCGGTTCTTTCTTTGCACTCATCAATGGAAATTCTCATGGCTTTGAGAGACTCACTGATATCATGCTTAGGTGGAATAGATCTAAGTTTCAAGGAATCAACATCAAGAGAAATTCTATCCACGTTCCTAGCCAATTCATCAACCTTAAGCAATTTTTCTTCAAGCAAAGCATTGAAATTCTTTTGTGAAATCATAAATTCTTTAACAGTAGTCTCAAAATCAGAGGGCATCTTATTAAAATTTCCATAAGAGTTGTTGTAGGAATTACCATAATTATTAGAGGAATTACTAGGTAACGGCCTAGAATTAAAGTTTCCTCTATATGCGTTGTTACCAAAATTGTTCCTACCAACAAAATTCACATCCATAGATTCATTATTATTCTCAATCAAAGTGGACAAAGTCATATCATTAGGATCAGAAGAAACACTTTTATTAGCAAATAATTTCATAAGTTCATCCATCTTTCCACTCAAAACATTAATCTCTTCAATCGCATGATCTTTTTTACTAGTGGATCTTTCGGTGTGCCATTGAGAATAATTAACCATAATATTATCTAGGAGTTTAGTAGCTTCTCCTAAAGTGATTTCCATAAAAGTGCCTCCTGCGGCCGAATCTAAAAGATTTCTAGAAGCAAAATTCAATCCAGCATAAAAATTTTGTATGATCATCTATAAATTCAAACCATGTGTAGGGCAATTACGTATCATTAATTTCATCCTCTCCCAAGCTTGTGCAACATGCTCATGATCAAGTTGCTTAAAATTCATGATATCGTTTATAAGAGAGATGATCTTAGCGGGAGGAAAATACTTAGAGATAAAAGCATCTTTGCACTTATTCCAAGAATCGATACTATTTTTAGGCAAAGAAGAAAACCAAGTTTTAGCATGATCTCTAAGCGAAAACGAAAATAGCTTCAATTTAACAATATCATTATCCACGTCTTTCTTCTTTTGCATATCGCACAAATCAACGAAGTTGTTTAGATGAGTAGCGGCATCTTCACTAGGAAGGCCAGAGAATTGATCTTTCATGACAAGATTCAACAAAGCAGCATTAATTTCACAAGATTTAGCATCGGTAATAGGAGCAATCGCAGTGCTAATAAAATTATTGTTGTTGGTATTGGAAAAGTCACACAATTTAGTATTGTCTTGAGCCATCGTGACAAACAATCCAACACAGAAGCACACAAGAAGCAAGCGAAAAGAGGCGAACGGAAAAAGGGCGAATAAAACGGCAAGGGTGAAGTGGGGGAGAGGAAAACGAGAGGCAAATGGCAAATAATGTAATGCGAGGGATAAGAGTTTGTGATGGGTACTTGGTATGTCTTGACTTGTGCGTAGATCTCCCCGGCAACGGCGCCAAAAATCGGCTAGTTGCTGGGAGATCATCTTTTGACTTGACTTAGTGTAAACCTCCCCGGCAACGGCACCAGAAATCCTTCTTGCTACCTCTTGAGCATGCGTTGGTTTTCCCTTGAAGAGGAAAGGGTGATGCAGCAAAGTAGCGTAAGTATTTCCCTCAGTTTTTGAGAACCAAGGTATCAATCCAGTAGGAGGTTACACGCAAGTCGCCTAGTACCTGCACAAACAAATAAGAACCTTGCAACCAACGCGATAAAGGGGTTGTCAATCCCCTCACGGCCACTTGCAAAAGTGAGATCTGATAGAGATAATAAGATAAATATTTTTTATTATTTTTGTTGTATAGATTGAAAAGTAAAGATTGCAAAATAAACAGTGACAGAAATAGCTAATTGACGGGAGATTAATATGATGGAAAATAGACCCGGGGGCCATAGGTTTCACTAGTGGCTTCTCTCAAGATAGCAAATTCTACGGTGGGTGAACAAATTACTGTCGAGCAATTGATAGAAAAGCGCATAGTTATGAGAATATCTAGGCATGATCATGTATATAGGCATCACGTCCGTGACAAGTAGACCGAAACGATTCTGCATCTACTACTATTACTCCACACATCGACCGCTATCCAGCATGCATCTAGAGTATTAAGTTCATAAGACAGAGTAACGCATTAAGCAAGATGACATGATGTAGATGGATAAACTCAAGCAATATGATATAAACCCCATCTTTTTATCCTCGATAGCAACAATACAATATGTGCCTTGCTGCCCCTGCTGTCACTAGGAAAGGACACCGCAAGATTGAACCCAAAGCTAAGCACTTCTCCCATTGCAAGAAAGATCAATCTAGTAGGCCAAACCAAACTAATAATTCGAAGAGACTTGCAAAGATATCAAATCATGCATATAAGAATTCAGAGAAGAACCAAATATTGTTCATAGATAATCTTGATCATAAACCCACAATTCATCGTATCTCGACAAACACACCGCAAAAAGTATTACATCGAATAGATCTCCAAGAGAATCGAGGAGAACTTTGTATTGAGATCCAAAGAGATAGAAGAAGCCATCTAGCTAGTAACTATGGACCCGAAGGTCTGTGGTAAACTACTCACACATCATCGGAGAGGCTATGGTGTTGGTGTAGAAGCCCTCCGTGATCGATTCCCCCTCCGGCGGAGCGCCGAAAAAGGCCCCAAGATGGGATCTCACGGGTACAGAAGGTTGCAGCGGTGGAAATAGGGTTTCGTGGTGCTCCCAGATGTTTTCGGGGTATATGAGTATATATAGGCGAAAGAAGTAGGTCAGTGGAGCTACGAGGGGCCCACGAGGGTGGGGGGCGTGCCTACCCCCTGGGCGCGCCCTCCTATGTGACGCCCCAAGACCGACGCTCTAGACGCCTGCCATGTTTTTTCGTGTCCGCCGTGTGTTTTATTTGTTGGTTGCATTTCATCATGGCATCATCCGCATTGCATCGGCACTCGTTGCCGTCATTGTTTTTAAAACTTGCATCCGCTCGTAGTTGTCGTGTCCCCCCTTGCTTTCGTTGACCGTTCCGAGACCAACCTTGTTATTCGTTTGCCCTCTTGCCTAAACCGGAGTCTCTGTGTATAGTGCACAAAGCCCCTTGTGTGCGCGTCCGAAGCTGTCCCAAACCCGAACCGCTCAGTCTTGACCATTGGGTCTGGATCATCCCCAAACATCTATAAAACATCTCCGTTTTATTCTTCGGGCTACCTAACCTATTTATTTACGACCGCCCAATTATAATCGGACGGATCGGATTAGCCCTACCCAGTCCCTGCCTATATAATCAGACCGAACCCTAATTTCTAGGGAGCTGTCCCATCCATCCTCCTCTCCGCCGCCACTAGCTCCACCTGGTCTCCCCCTTCCTCGGGATCCCCGATCCAATCCATCCACCCCACCCGGCCGAACGAACCAGCCCCGAAGCTTCCCCTCGATCCCGCCGCCTCCTTGCTCGGGAGAGCAAAGGCTCGACCCCGAGCAGCACCAGCGCCTCGTGCCTCCTCCTCCCTTGGTCCTGGACGCGTCCGGCCGCCCGCAGCCGTCGTCGTCCGCGCCTATAGGAGCTAGCAGCTGCAGCCCCGAGCCCTCTGCTTCTTTCCCGCCGGCGTCCGAGGCCGCAACCTCCTCGTCCACGACCACATCACCTCGCCGGACCAGCAGCGCCGCCCCAGCGCACCTCGACGCCGAGCACCAGCAGGAACTGCTCGCCATCCCCTGCTCCTTTTCCTCTACATCTCCCTCCCCTTCTCCTATATCACTCTCAGCCCTCTCTTGTTCCTTTGCAGGTCCCCGCCATGGACGCCGGTGCTCCCGCCTCCATTCCAGCGCCGGGAACGGAACCCCCGCGCTAGGATCCACGCCAGTGCCCCGGACCCGACCTCTTTAGCCTCATGCCGCCAGGATCCGGTGAGTCCTCGCGCCGCTGCTCCTCCTGCAGACCACCACTACCCGTTTCCCTTTTTCCCTCCGTGTTCCTGCTCTCTGAAGCGGACCGCGTCGATCCTTGCAGGTCGCTGCCTTCGTCCAGCTCGAGATCCGAAGGATCCCCGCCGTCTCTGCCTCGACTTGCAGCTCCGCCGCCGCCTGCGCCCTCGCCAAGACCTGTCGCTGCAGCGCCCCGCATCGACTGAACCTGTCTCTGCTTTGTTCGAGCAGAGACGAACGAACCGCGTCGCCCACGCCTCCTAGGCCCAGATCTATCAGCCCAGCTGGCCTGCTAAGGCCCGATGTGAGCACCTCGCCTATCCCGCGCCCGTGTGCACGTTTCAGCTATCCAACACCCACCAGTTTCGGCCCGAAGTGTGTTTTTTTCCTCTGTTGCGATTTCTCTATTATCCAGGGTTTACAGTTTTACAAAAAAAACCCCTAGGGTTCATGCATCTAATAATTAATTAACCATGCATCATATGTAAAAACTTTATATATGTAAAATGCTTAGAATTTTGTGTAGATTAATAATTTGCAACTCTCACCCATGTTTAAACTTGTTGTTTGTTTAATTTTCCATAAATGCCATGTTAAAATGATTTATTTCATAACTAATTAACCGTAGCTCCAAATTTAATAAACTTTATATGTAAATGGGGTGGAAAAATGCATAGTTTAACATGGTGCCATTACTTTGCATGTTTAACAACTCTAAAATATAGTTTAGGGCAGAACAGTACTAAATTTGAAATATGCATATGGGGATTTACCGGAATTGTTGTTTATTGTTCCGGACTCATTTAAACTTGCCCAGATAGATAGTCTTACTATGCTTCACCTCTTGCCATGTTTAATAACATTTAATATTGTTGGGTACATAAACGAGAGAGAACTAAATGATTGATGTGGTGTTTCGTCAATATGCAACTCATTGCATATTGAGCTCCACTTAATTTGTAGTGTTGTTTGTTGCATTTGCCATGCCATGAATCATTAAACCGGACATGCATCATACTTGATTGTGCATCATGCCATGTTTCTGTGATGGTTGTTTACCATGTTGTTTGCTTCTTTCCGGTTTGCTTCTCTCGTTAGCTTCGGTTTCGTTCCGGAGTTGTGAGGATTCGTTCGACTACATCCATTTGTCTTCTTCATGGACTCGTTCTTCTTCCTTGCGGGATCTCAGGCAAGATGACCATACCCTCGAAATCACTTCTATCCTTGCTTGCTAGTTGTTCGCTCTATTGCTATGCCGCGCTACCTACCACTTGCTATATCATGCCTCCCATATTGCCATGTCAAGCTTCTAACCCACCTTTCCTAGCAAACCGTTGTTTGGCTATGTTACCGCTTTTGCTCAACCCCTCTTATAGCGTTGCTAGTTGCAGGTGAAGATGAAGTTTGTTCCATGTTGGAACATGGATATGTTGGGATATCACAATATCTCTTATCTTAATTAATGCATCTATATACTTGGTAAAGGGTGGAAGGCTCGGCCTTATGCCTGGTGTTTTGTTCCACTCTTGCCGCCCTAGTTTCCATCATACCGGTGTTATGTTCCTTGATTTTGCGTTCCTTACGCGGTTGGGTGATTTATGGGACCCCCTTGACAGTTCGCCTTGAATAAAACTCCTCCAGCAAGGCCCAACCTTGGTTTTAACATTTGCCACCTAAGCCTTTTTCCCTTGGGTTCTGCAGACTCAAGGGTCATCTTTATTTTAACCCCCCCCCCACCGGGCCAGTGCTCCTTTGAGTGTTGGTCCAAACTAGAGCACCGTGCGGGACCATCCCTTGGCAACTTGGCTTACGTCGGTACCTGTACGCTTAGCTTATCCGGTGTGTCCTGAGAACGAGATATGTGCAGCTCCTATCGGGATTTGTCGGCACATTCGGGTGGTCTTGCTGGACTTGTTTTACCATTGTCGAAATGTCTTGTAACCGGGATTCCAAGACTGATCGGGTCTTCCCGGAAGAAGGAATATCCTTCGTTGACCGTGAGAGCTTATAATGGGCTAAGTTGGGACACCCCTGCAGGGTATAAACTTTTGAGAGCCGTGCCCGTGGTTATGTGGCAGATGGGAATTTGTTAATATCCGGTTGTAGAGAACTTGACACTCGACTTGATTAAAACGCATCAACCGCGTGTGTAGCCGTGATGGTCTTTTTTCGGCGGAGTCCGGGAAGAGAACACGGCTTTTGGGTTATGTTTGACGTAAGTAGGAGTTCAGGATCACTTATTGAACATTACTAGTTGACGACCGTTCCGTTGCTCCTCTTCTCGCTCTTATTTGCGTATGTTAGCCACCATATATGCTTAGTGCTTGCTGCAGCTCCACCTCACTACCTTCTCCTAACCATAAGCTTAAATAGTCTTGATCTCGCGGGTGTGAGATTGCTGAGTCCTCGTGACTCATAGATACTTCCAAAACAGTTGCAGTTGCCGACGATACCAGTGCAGGTGACGCAACCGAGCTCAAGTGGGAGTTCGACGAGGTACTTGGTCGTTACTATGTTTCGTTTCCTGATGATCAGTAGTGGAGCCCAGTTGGGACGATCGGGGATCTAGCATTTGGGGTTATCTTCTTTTTATCTGGATTTGACCGTAGTCGGTCTATGTGTGTATCTTGAATGATGTATGAATTTATTTATGTATTATGTGAAGTGGCGATTGTAAGCCAACTCTTTATCCCATTCTTGTTCATTACATGGGATTGCGTGAAGATGACCCTTCTTGCGACAAAACCACAATGCGGTTATGCCTCTAAGTCGTGCCTCGACACATGGGAGATATAGCCGCATCGTGGGTGTGACATCCTACCTCGTGGCCGCCTCGTTGCTTCCTTGACATCCACTCCAAGTCTCCTGGATTGCGTTTGTTCCACAAACGATCCTTGCGAAGGTTTCATTCCGTTTGGATTCCGTTTGATATTCCTTTTCTGCGAAACACTGAAATAGGCAAAAAAACAGCAATTTGCACTGGGCCTTTGGTTAGTAGGTTAGTCCCAAAAATAATATAAAAGTGCATAATAAAGCCCATTAAACATCCAAAATAGATAATATAATAGCATGAAACAATAAAAAATTATAGATACGTTGGAGACGTATCAGCCATAATACCAAAGTGTCTCGTTGACTCATCAAGATCAAAGTCACTATCATCATCCTCATCATAGTATCCATGTTCAACATCATCTTGTGATTGATTATCACCTAGAGAGAGTGATTCATTAGATTTATGACCATGACAATGTGCATCTTTCTGAATTCTAATGACTTGAGAAATGATGCTACTAATGACTCCAACATCTCCTTTGGCACGCATAAGGTCACGAAGCTCAAAGAGACAATCATCAAATTTAGGATCACTAGGCTTCATCTTATGAAAAGCAATGGACTTTTGAAGAATCTCATCTAGGTTTTTCAAGGAATAGTTTGGAAAGCACTCCTCAAGATATCTCCATATAGTATAAGCACATTCAAATGTAGGCAAGCATACAAGCAAATTTCTAGGCAATCCTCTCATGATAAGATCGATAGTTCTAAGATTGCGGGTCATGTCAAGATACTCATCGGGGGTAGGATGCAAGGGATCACTAGGAGGCGCACAAGGGCTAGTAATATACTTGTTCAAATTATATTCATTGAAAATTTCAAGCATCTCATTTTTCCAAGCACTATAGAACTCTCCGTCAAGCATAGGCACTCTACGTCTAATACTCTCAATCGTAGACACATCCATCTTCCTCCAATGGTGATTAAACCAAAGCAATGGAGACCAATGCTCTGATACAAATTGAAAGGATCGAGAAGAGGTGTCTAGAGGGGGGTGATTAGACCATCAACAAGCAAAAGTGACAGTTTTTAAATTCTTTAAGTTGAGGTGGAGTTTTAGCACAAGTTTAAGCATTCACAATACATTTCAAGCAAGCATGGCAAGAGTATGAACAACAGAAAGAGTAAAGCATGCTAGTTGCAAGAAAGTAAATGGATGGGATTGGAGTGTGCAAACGCAATGTAGACACGTAGATTTTTGGCGTGGTTCCGATAGGTGGTGCTATCGTACATCCATGTTGATGGAGACTTCAACCCACGAAGGGTGACGGTTGCGTGAGTCCACGGAGGGCTCCACCCACAAAGGGTCCACGAAGAAGCAATCTTATCTATCCCACCATGGCCATCGCAAACGAAGGACTTGCCTCACTTGGGTAGATCTTCACGAAGTAGGCGATCTCCTTGCCCTTACAAACTCCTTGGTTCAACTCCACAATCTTGTCGAAGGCTCCCAAGTGACACCTAACCAATCTAGGAGACACCACTCTCCAAAAGGTAATAGATGGTGTGATGATGATGAACTCCTTGCTCTTGTGCTTCAAATGATAGTCTCCCCAACACTCAACTCTCTCTCTCGCACAGATTTGGCTATGGTGGAAAGATGATTTGAGTGGAAAGCAACTTGGGGAAGGCCAAAGATCAAGATTCTTGTGGTTGGATTGGAAAGTCTTGGTCTCAACACATGAGTAGGTGGTTCTCTCTCAGAAAATGAGTAGTGGAAGTGTAGGCACGTTCTGATGGCTCTCTCATAAATGGAGAAGGGGGTGGAGGGGTATATATAGCCTCCACACAAAATCCAACCGTTACACCCATTTGACCCAACTCGGTTAGACCGAATAGAAGAACTTGGTGAGACCGATTTAGTTCAAAATGTGAATGTTAGGAATATCGGTGGGACCAACATGATCAACTCGGTGGGACCGATGTGCTAGGGCTTAGGGCAAACATCCACTCGGTGGCACCGATTGCATCAACTCGGTTAGATCGAAGTGAAGCAATAAAGCAACAAAGAGGATGTCAAGCAAACTCGGTGGGACCGGTTGCACATTTCGGTGAGACTGAAATAACTACAATAGAAAACAGAGAGATTAATTGCAAGGGCATCTCGGTGAGAACGAGATCCGTATCGGTGTGACCGAATTGTCTAGGGTTCTGGTAGTGGCTATGTCAAAAGAACTCGGTGGCGCCGGATAGATCAAATCGATGGGGCCGAGTTTGACTTTGAGTTTTGGACAAATGTGGAAATGAGAAAGTGGTTGAGGGCTTTGGAGCAATATCACTAAGCACTTTGAGCAAGTAAACCATTAAGCAACACCTCATCCCCTTTTAATAGCATTGACTTTCCTATAAACTTAATGTGATCTTGGATCACTAAAATGAATGAAGAGTCTTGAGCTTTTGCCAATATGTGTCCTTAGCATTTTGAAGGGGTTCCACATCCTCTTGTCCTTGCCATGCCATTTGTTGAACTTGTCAGAAATACACTAGATAGAAGCGTTAGTCCAACAAGAGATATGTTGACATTAATTACCAAAATCACCCAGGGAGCACTTGTGCTTTCAGCGCACCTTTGACACAGAGGGTCATAGAACATGCGCAACTCATGACTGCACCGACTAACTTGTTTGTTAGATGTCTGAGAAGCCGCCGATGATGTAGGTCGAGTACACGCTCAGCAGTGTCGTCGCCGTGAATAACTACATCGTCTCGATGGTTGGCGCCTTCAATGCTCCCATGTCGTTACTATGAGATGCCAGCCTACTCTGCCTCGCTTTTTAGTCATATTAGCACAACGCTTCGCTTTTCGGTATCAGGTATATAGCATTTACTCTTTCTAAGCTTTTCCAGTTATAATTTGTTTATGATATACCAACTACAGACTAAGCACCAACCACTAGTAACATTTCAACCAAACCTTGTTTCTCTATCAAAATGAGTGCCCTTTCATTTCTTTTTTAAATCAAATTTATATAGGGACAAAAGCCTGGCCGATAGAGGAATAAGTGGATGGGTCTAGCTATGGTGGTTTGAAGTCATTCACAAAGCTACTCAAACTTTTAGTGGATTTGATGTCGGGTTTTAATCCCCAACTGGAAAAGAAACTCAAACTCGATCTCGAGATATGCCGGTCGGAATGCTACAGGCTCGGAAGGAGGTAACGTGAGGCAGGATTGATACATTAGAGGTGGAAAATGGTCTTTCTATTTTGCAAAAGTTGTACTAAATCAGCAACACTTATTTTGGGATGGAGGGAGTAGTAGGAATCTAATGAAAGTCATCCACATTTATGTCCTTGTTGGCTTCATGATTAACTTCATCTCATTGTGGAGCATATACAATTATATATACTCTTCATCATCCAAGCCATACTTGTGACTAAACCTGATCATACCCTGGGACGGGCTTGAGAAAGCCTGAAGTGAAAATCCCAAGCGCAAGCCCGGCCCAAAGCCTGAAAATATGTGCTTTCCCCAGTCAAAAAAATGTGTTTTCTCAAGCCAGAGCCCAACCCGAATGCAAGCCGAAAGCCTCACCTGAATGCGGTTTTTAGTCTACGCACGTGTAAGCCTAGCCCGAAAAGGTGAGTAATGGAAGTCTGAGCCTGGCCCGAATATTCTTTCAGCTGTAAAATGAAGCTTGAGCCTGGTCTGAGAGGCAAGCTCCACCTGGCCTGGCCTGGGCTTTTCAAGTCGGGCTCGGGCCAGGTCATCGGGCGGGGCTGCCCATGAACATGTTTATTCGTGACCGCCTGCATTTATATATAAATTGTATAGATTACTTCATTTCATTGCTTACCTACCATGTTGCTTGCATATGAGTATGAAAGCATATCATAAGGAAAATGTGTACTCCCTCCGTTCCTAAATATTTTTTTTTCTAAGGATTTCAACAAGTGACTCCATGCAGAGCAAAATGAGTGAATCTACACTCTAAAATATGTCTATATACATCTGTATGTGGTAGTCCATTTGAAATGTCTAAAAAGACAAATATTTAGGAACGGAGGGAGTAGAACATTTGAACCATCAATGCAAAAACGACTTCTAGGAAATTTTAATAGCTAGTCACTTCTGTAATCTCTCTTGAATACCGAACCATCAAATTTCTTGTCTCCTTATACAGTCAACATTGATGCCTCCGCCTTCTCATGCATAGGTTACTCCTTGACTCACTTTCCATCCATCTAAAGTGTATGATCTGTTCATTCTATCTGTAGTGATTCATGCATTTGCAATACTTATTATGTTCATGGATGTGCATGTTCTATGCCTAGTACGCACTTCCATTATATGCATATAATATGAAATCAATATTGTTAGCACCTTCGTCATGATTTTATTATGGATCAAATTAATCAAAAAATTACTAATATATCCAACTCGAGGACAAAAACATGTTTGGTTTCTAGGAGCGTACCAGATTATTTATGTCTTAGGGCATTTTATGTTTAGTATAGACAAACTTTTGACGGAGATTTAATTTGTTGATATATGATCTTTATGGCATAAAACCAGTATCACTAAATTTGAATATGAAAGTGCTTACTGATGATTATGCTTTCAGATCATATAAACAAAATATTAATGGATTAACTCTTGGTCAAACCTAACATGCCCTGCGTATAGGAATGGAGGGAGTTCTACCGGTACCATGTGGACACATGGCACTATCGAATAATTTACTTATGTGTTCTATATATAGAACGCATATGATTGCTACTCCTGTACGAGTTGTTGGATTCCCCGAAGAGGAAAAAGTCATGTAGCACAGCAGCAGAAAGTTTTTTCCTCAGTTAAGAATCAAGGTTTATTGAACTAGTAGGAATCGCCAAGCTAACAATGTAAATATCACCTGCACACAAACACAAAACAAATGCTTGCACCCAACTTCACAAGGTCATTGTCAGTCCCCTTATCTTGCCAGTTACAAGATTAAAAGCAAATAGACAGTGATACAATAGTAAACGACAAAAAAGTAAAGTAAAATAAAAGAGCAAAATTGTAAGAGCTTTGTATTAATGGAGAATGGACCGGGGGGCATAGGTTCACTAGTGACATCTTTCTCGAAAGCAGGTAGTGGCATGAACAAATTATTGTTGGGCAACTGATAGAATAGTGGCAATTTATAACTATGATCATTCATGGCATAATCTCCCACAGGCATTATGTACGTGATAGGTAGATCGTTAATCCAACTGCATCTACTACTATCACTCCACCCCAAGACCGCTATTCAGCATGCATATCAAAGTATTAAGTTTACAAAAAAATGGAGTAACGCAATAAGCAAGATGACACAATGTAGACAAGAAGAAATCTAGCAATAAGATTAAACCCCATCATTTTATCCTATGTGGCAACAATACGAAAATGTGTCTTGTCCCTTTTTGTCACCGAGATATAGAAATCGCCGCTAGATTGAAATCACTATTATGCACCACTTCCTCTGAAGAACTACTCATCTATCTTGGCCAGAGAAGACTCATAGATCAGAAAGCATACATAGCTATTTAATTATGCAGCAAAAAAACTTCAAGATATACAATAGAAATCAATGAATAATCTGATCTTAAATCTATAATTCACCGGATCCCAACAAACACACCATAAGAATTACATCCGATTGATCTCAAAATAGAACATGCTATTGAAGACCCGAGAGAGAGAGAGAGAGAGAGAGAGAGATCTAGCTACTAATATGGACCCGTAGGTCCTGAAGGAACTACGCACACACCATCATGGAGGCTGCAAGGTTGATGCAGATGGCCACTCCAATGGCTTCCCTCTCTGGCAGAACTCTGGAACATGGCTCCATATGGGATTTCTTCGGAACAGAGGCTTGCGGCAGCGATAAAATTGTTTCGGGTATCACTCCGAGGGTTTCTGAATATATGTGAATTTATAGGTCAGGAATTAGGTCAAACAGAGCTCCATGGGCCCCAGAAGCATGCTCGGCGCAGCCAGGGGGTAGATCGCGCCCCTGGGCTTGTGGGCCCCTCGGCCATCTCCTGGTCTCCTTCCGAAGCTTCAAGAGTCTTTTATGTTCCAGAAAAAATCATCAAAAAGTTTCATCGTGTTTGGACCTTCGTAGGTATCGATTTTCCGTAAGACAAAAAACAAGTAGAAAATAACAACTAACACTGGGCAATAGATTAATATGTTAGTCCGAAATAACAATTCAAAATGATGAAAAATGATGGCCAGAGTATATAAGAATGATAATACAATAGCATGAAACAACAAAAAGTTATAGATACACGAGAGACACATCAATGATCATATTGGTCGACGATCTCTTTCCATTCAACCTTGATGGTATTCTCCACATATGTGAATCATTTATGTCTTTTAGAACTTTGAAAGTTGAAACCGCCCGCAAGTCTTAGACTGATTATTTAGTTTTTTTTGCATGTTTGACGTTTAAAAAGAAAAGGAGAAATACCATGACCACGAGGATGCAATGCATTGGGAGCCTACACCAAAGTATCTTATTTTGTATTTTGCACAAAAAGACACGATGAGTCCATTTTTCTCATGGTAATTTTACACATTACACAATTGTCATTTTTATGTGAAATTCCGCAGATATTACACTCATGGCATCAAAATTTTACATTATATGAGAACACCTAAAGAATCACTATACAAACATAAGGCTAGGGTTCAAGTTAAATTGTTTTCAAAACTTTGTAATATATATGGATAATTTCATAGTCTATGATACCAATTGGACCAACCATCATAGTTCATGGTTTTAAGTTGACCTTATCCGTCTATAACCATTCATGAAGTAGCTAATTATGGTAAATATGGTTAAACATTGAACGAAAAATGCTATCCTTGGTGTGTTTCTGTACGAAAAAGATCATACCCTAGAACAAAATAGAACTAAATCCACACCTTTATTGTTTGACATTGTTAGTTTTTCTATTCTATTTGTTTCAACACTCCCTATTCTTACTTGTCAAATATATGATGTTGGTGGTTTTTATTTGTGCTTTAAAAAATACTTCATAGTTGAATATGCCAGTTAGGCCAACATGTGTAGAAAGCACTGCCACACAATTGAAAAAACCTTTACAATGGTGTAAAGGGGTAAATCAAAACGGTTTGAAGGGTGGAGAGTAAGATTATCCTTAAAATAGGACGATAATCTAGGGTTTAAAATAAATATTTTCTTGCTATATATTTAGTGACTGTCTTTTATTACATAAATACGTACTCAAAATGACACTCCATCAGTTTTGGCGTGTGGTAGAAGGCGCACTCATGTGGGATGCCTTGCTCACATATGGGACATTTCTGTAATCAGAAAAAGAAAGAATCGATCTGCCGTTGGTAGGTGATCCAAGGGCTATGAAAGAAATCTTACTCTTGAAACACATCCCCATCTCGCCTTTAAAAACAAACCACACTCTAAGCAATGACATGTTCCCTTTAGTCCTCACCCTTCCTTCTTGAGATCTATTCTTCGACGACCTCCTTCCCCGGTGACCCCGCGACCAGTGCACCGTAGATCGACGTCTCCTCGCTCCTCTCGTCGGGCATCGACGGATCTGCACGCCGACGACATCTCGTTGTCGGTTTGCCCGTCCGACAACATCCCTAGCCTGGTGAATTCCTTGTACTCGATGTACTCCTTTTGCTATAGATCTTCTAATTTATACCACGCACTCGTGAATTTGAGTAGTCGCATACTTTTGCCAAACAGATCTTTAGTAAACACCCTATATATTCATTGGTTGTCTTTTACAGATGTATATGCACTCAAATCGGCACTCCCTCAGTTTTGGCTTGTGGTTAAAAGGCGCGCTTACTTGAACGCGCCTTGCGTGTTTTCACACATGGAACATTTCGTTAGTTGAAAAGGGAGAGCATCAATCTGTTCGTTGGCAGGTGATCCAAGGCTAGGAAGGAAATCTTCAAAGTCTTGACACACCTCCCCATCTGGTCATTTGAAAAATGAATCACCCTCTCTAAGCTATGGCAATGTTCCGGTTCATCCTTACCCCTCTTTCCCGAGACCCCCATTCTTGGACGACCTTCTTTCCCGGTAACCCCATCTTCCGTTGGGCATCAGCAGATCTGCAATGACGACGGGCGTCTTCGTTCTCGAGGCGACTAGTCGTCAACGCCCCTAGCCTGCAGAATTCCTCATACACTATCTCCTATAGATCTACTGCTTTATGACACATCGTCGTGAATTTGAGTAGCCACAGATTCTGCCAAACCGATTTTGGCGTATATTTATTGACTGTCTTTTATTACATATACACACACTTGAAACGGTATTCCGTCAGTTTTGGCGTGTGGTTAGAAGGCACGCCTAGGTGGGGCGCCTTGCGTGTTTTCACATATGTGTCATTTCTGTAATAATTGGAGAAAAGAGAGCCTCGATCTACCCGTTGATAGGTGATCCAAGGGTTAGGAATGAAATTTTGGGGTTCTCGAAACACCTGATATGCTCCCTCTCTCGCCATTTCAAAAAACGAACTGCCCCCCTCTCCGAGCGACTCACCGTGGCATGTTCCTCCGCGTCCTCACCCTCTCCCTCCCGAGACCACTCTTCTCCGGCGACCTCCTTCCCCTGTAGCTCCGCGGCCAGCGCATCCCCCTTATCTACCGATCGACGTCTCCTCGGCCCTCCTGTCGGGCTACGTCAGATCTGTGCGGCGGCGGCGGCGGCCGTCTTCGTCGGCGGCGCGCCCGGCCGGCGGCTTCCCTAGCCTGGTGAGTTCCTTGTACTCTATTTCCTGTAGATCTTCTCCTTTATGGCTCACCGTCTTCGCGAATTTGTGTAGCCACTGATTCTGCCAAACTGAAAATGAAGCCCCCTTCTGAAATTTGAACGCTAGGTTGTTCTGTTGCAGCCCGTAGATTGGTAAAGTTGGCACCTTTTAGGCTTCCATTATCACACTGTTTCTGGCTTTCTGCCCGGAGGTCATTTGACAAGAACTGTGGCTGGGGCCGTCGGTTCTGAGACTTGAGGATATCTGGTGTTAGTTTTTGATTGAAGTGTCGTTCAGTTTTAGTTTTGTGCAGGGAAACCTACGGCTCTGTTATATGCTTAGAAATTTAGGGCACACAGACAGTGAATCGCTGGTAGGGGTAAGTTTGTTGTGCACATTTAGGTGGGGGTGAAACCTGAACATGAAACTATTAGGACTGGTTCTGTAATGCCGTTCAATTTCACTGCAGTTATAGGCATCTTCCCGATTCGCTTTTTGTTTGGCCGCTATCACTGTAAGGTACATTTTTCAGTTTGGACATACATTATTTCAGTTCAACATAAAAAGTCCGAGTGTTCGTGCAACATAGCTTGCAGCAACTCCTCAAATACCTCTATTAGGATTGACAGTTTAATGATTCTGATTCATAGAAAGATTAAACTGTTTTTTTTTACTTTTTTATACATCTTCAAGGCTCTGCTATAGAGGGGATTGAGCATCCAGTCTTCACCCGTGATGACAAGCGATAAAGGAAAGGCTTCGAAGAAGGCTGGAGAGGCTTCTGGACAGCCATCTACTACTCATGAAGGGAAAGTCAGCAATGAGCCACAGAGGCAACGGTCGCTCAATGGGTAGATACTAACAGATCTTTGCATAAACGGTTAATTGTATAGCTTTTTTCTTATAGTTATCTGCTCCTTCACCTTTAGGAGGACCACCGGCCCGACACGACGCTCAACCAAAGGAAATTGGACCCCCGAAGAGGTATGCCATACGAGTCAAATCTTATGTTTTTGTTGGCAAATGGCTATTCACTGTCCAAATGGCTGGATGGTGAGTGCTGACTCAACATCCGAGAATAGTTTAGGACTGATCAACTGTAAGATATGCATTATGTTTATTTGCATCTCTTTCTTAAATACACAATAATGGCAAACACTTATAAGTTTTATGGAAAATAATAATAATTCGATGGAACACTCTGGCCCTTTTGTGGAGGCTTGAGTTGTCTCATTGGGTGGTTTAGTCAACAGTTGTAGTTCAGTATGAGAATTTCTTGCAGATACACCCATGGGAGCATATCATAACTGCGCCACTTGGATTAACCCATATACTCCCTCCATCCTGAATTACTTGTCACATAAATGGATGTATCTAGAACTTTCGGGACTGGGGGAGTACAAGACAAATGATACACTGCAAAGTCTTATAACATGGGTTTTGCTAAAAAGTTCTTATAACATGGAGCTTCCTGCTTTATTCTGTCATATACTCAATTCCAGTTCCGCTTCATGCTGTGCTTGTCCTGTCACATTTTTGTGGGGATATATTGTATATGTCTCAGTGCCTCACTGACGTGTGGGCGCCATTTAATTAGCACCACAATGTAAAAGTCATAAATCAGTGGATTATACAAAAAAATGAGTTTCTTTTACTGAAACTGTCTAATATTTCACTTGTGTGCTAATCAAATGCAGGATGATATATTGTCCAGAGCAGTCCAGACTTACAATGGGAAAAACTGGAAAAAGATAGGTATATTCTATGGATCGATTCATACGTGTGTAAAATTATGTGGCAACGCTATTAGTTTACTCTTGATGATAGTATTTTTGTAGCACGTATAATTCTTTTACCTTTCTTGGACATCTCTATCACTCTTTCTGTATTTTGAAGTATATTAATACAAGACGACACACATTTGGGTGCTTGTTCAAGGAAAAAATATTTTGAATTATATAGGCATCTAAAATCCATGTCCTATATCATCGTAAGTGTTCTTTTGAGGGTAAGGACCCTACAGTATACGAAAGAGTAAGCTAAGAGAGTGGATCTCAGGGTATGAAGAACCCAAAATTGCTGGACAGGCACATCCCCCTCAGCTAGTCTGTTCAGGGTGCCAGAAGGGTTGAATGTAGGTTCTGTTCTTATTTTGCCTGAGGGATTCAAAATTAGTGCCGCTCGAACGTATTTCCCCTGAGTTGAAAGAAAAGGTGGAAAATCTCTCTTCTCAGAGTTATCGTCCCGATAAAACTATATGCTTGTGATAGGCCCTGTCCGCGGTAAGAAATATAGTGAAATTGTCTTTCCCATTCTTTCCCCTGATCCTGCTACGAAGAAAGATGTTTTGCTGTGTCATGTTCCGAAGGTGGTTTGTGCATTTTTCTTTAGCATTTTTATATCTATGCGACACTGCATTTTTTACAATCATGTTAGCTTCTTTTGTTCTTTTATTCTTCTATTCTCTTGTGCATGTTTGCTTTATAATTACATACATCGATTCATTAGAAACCAAGAGGATGATCCTTCCATTATCTAAGATAAGATATTGATTTGTGCCATTAGTTTGTGCTTTCTCTCATTCGTCTCCAGTCAGCTTTCTTTTTTTCCTTTTCTGTTATTAGAAACACCTCCCTACATTTTCTGATTTTTGACAAGTCTAAGCACTGACATAATACCTTCTTTTCCAGCGGAGTGTTTTCCCGATAGAACAGATGTACAATGCCTGCATAGGTGGCAAAAGGTTCTAAATCCTGAGTTGATCAAAGGGCCATGGTCCAAAGAAGTAGGCCCCCTATTTGATTTGTTTCCATTTCAGGCTTATTCTGCTAATGTTTGATTGAGCATCTTGTATGCTCATGTGAGTCTTATCAACCGGTTGTTTCATATTTTTAGGAAGATGATATCATTGTTGAAATGGTAAAGAAATATGGTCCAAAGAAATGGTCAACTATTGCCCAAGCTTTGCCAGGACGTATAGGAAAGCAATGTCGGGAACGGTATGGATGGGAGTGCCCTTTAATTTCATCAATCTTGTACCTAAGAACCTTTTTTCTTTGCAATATAATATATACGACTGAGTGTTGAACAACTGAATGTGGACAGTAACTCATGGAGTGCCCTGGTGCCTTGTTGCTTTTGCACATCAGCACTATGGTTTTATAAGGCACATGAATAATGTAATTCTTGATGCAAGTGATACAGAGTTCTCCTATGTATTCCTGGTTAAAGAACACAGTAATCTCAACAATCACTAATGCAATGTTGATTTTTGCAGAACCGCAAAGTGTTAGTTTGCCTCTTTCCATTATCCCGATGATTCTACTGTTAAGGCATAGGCCGGGTTCTGGATAAAAATGTTTTATTAAATAGTTTCAAAAATATTTTTTTGACTGAATAGTTTTAAAAATATAGAGGGTCAAGTGAATAAAATGTCAATATGTCCCAACCTTGTAATGCTAGCACCTCTTCGTGCTGCTAGCTAGCAATACCAGAATTCAGGAGAGCTGATTTTATAATTTCAGATTCATCAGCCTTTTGGTAAAGTCAGTAAAAAGCAAAAAGACATTGGAACTAAAGTATTAATCTTTTTTAATTACATGTTAACATACTACAGCTGTTCCTCTTGCAATTATTGTTATTTAGTGAAAGTTCCTATTTTGGGGCCAACTGAGTAGCAGCTAAATACATTGGCTTTAATTCGTAGCCATCACTAATTGACCATAGAGCATGTATCCTTTAACAATGGACTATCTTATCTGTGATTAGGTGGCACAATCATCTTAACCCTGGCATAAACAAGGATGCATGGACACAGGAGGAGGAAATTACTCTTATACATGCTCATCGAATGTATGGAAACAAATGGGCTGAATTGACAAAGTTTTTACCCGGAAGGTAACTAAATGATGTTTCCTTTTATGTATGAGCTGCTGGGAAATATTTATGTATGATATCATGATGAGTCCTGTCCTGTGAAAAGAAGTTTTTCTTTTCATTCTCCCTGATGAATTCACAAACTTTTGGGTTCAGCATCCATTCCCCTTTTTCTTATTCGGTATCATTTGGAAGCTACGGTGTTATACTCGGGAAAAGATGGTAATCTCAAAAGGGAACTAAATTGTTTTGCTTTTGGAAAATAAAATTAGGGCACCGGTCCCATAAAAATGTTAAACCACTGCCACTGTAATAGCTCTCTTTTATTTTCTTTGAACAAAATTTGAAATAATATATGTTATTTTTAGTCAAATATGGTGTCGACTGGTGAGTATTACAGCAAGCAGAGAGAATGTGCAACATGTTAGCAGTATTCCCTTTATGCGCATATATGCTTTGCATATCATTAGGCCCATATAGTCTAGGCAGGCCTAAGTCCCATGTTACTATGTACATTCTTGTATATTTGTTCCGGTCATTCAACAGAAAAAATGATTTGGCCATTTCAAAAAAAAAAAACTGGGTAAGCTCTACTACGATTTTGACGCATCGCGTAACTATTATTGTTCAACAAGTGATGTCCTCTTTTAGACTACTGAAATGATTGACTTCTAAATTTATGTTTCCCCTGCCAGGACGGACAATTCAATTAAAAACCACTGGAACAGTTCTGTAAAGAAGAAAATTGATTCTTATATGTCATCAGGTTTACTTGCTCAAGTCTCGCGTCTCCCACTTATTGAACACCATGCGCATTTTAATTCCTCACCGGCAATTACGCAACAAAACAGTGAGGACAGTGACAGCAATGCTGCCCGGGAGGTTGAGGATTCATCAGGGTGTAGTCAATCCTCATTGGCCATGGTTTCTTGCTCGCAAGTGCAGGACACCAATCTGGCCTTGAGCTGTGATTTACATGTGAATGCGGATACCAGCAAGACAGAAGCACGTGATTCTCAGTCTTCTATGTGCCAGGAAGACTATACTTCCACCGAGGGTGTTGCATCTGCTTTGTCTGAAGTTCATTGCCATGCTTCTTCCTCCAGATTTGGTCCAGATAAACTCTTGCAGCAGGACATTTCACAAAGAATGAATTTGCAGATGGATATTGATGAAACACCAGGTAACTCTATGTTTGAAAACAACCAGACCATTTGTAGTACATCGAATAATGAAAGACCGATGTTACAGTATGAGATAGCACCAGATATGCCTATCTCTGTGCTAACAAATGTTTCTGGAGCTGAGCAAAAACTACATTTCATGTCCGAGGCTGACTTCAGCAGTCCTAATTGTTTGAAATCAGAACTTTGGCAAGAGATTTCGTTCCAGAGTCTTCTTTCTGGACCTGATATAGTTGATGCTGATTCTCTTTCAAGACTAAACCACCATTCAGATACACATTCCTCTGAAGCAGACACCAATTTTTTGGCAGCACCCAACCCATCACATACATCAAATCCGTCGAGTATGATGGTGGCTGCTTATGGCCAGGATCCATCGTTGTCAGTACCACAATCTCTTATTTCAAATGGTTTGTCGGACGCGGCTGATGAAAAGTCAGGAGAAATGCAAGTTTCTGGGTCAGAGATGATCACATGCATGCATGATTCTTTTGGTGATTCTGAGCAGTTTGCTACCCCTGGCAGTACTGATGGTAGACATGGTGCTTCAGCAATTATAGAAAGAATACCGGAATACGGGGACAAACAGTTAACTGATGCTGAAGAACCTGCTGCCAGCATGGCCAAAGAACCACCATTGGCACAGGGTGAGGCTGCATCAGATGAAAAGCAAGATAAGGGAGCGCTATTCTATGAACCTCCTCGCTTCCCAAGCATGGATGTTCCATTTGTCAGCTGTGATCTTGTAACTTCTGGCGATTTGCAAGAGTACAGTCCCCTTGGCATTCGGCAGTTGATGCGCTCAACCATGAGCGTAACCACTCCATTGAGATTGTGGGGCTCCCCTACCCATGATGAAAGCCCTGATGTTGTGCTGAAGAGTGCCGCCAAAAGCTTCATAAGCACACCATCAATATTAAAGAAACGACAGAGAGATCTGTCATCTCCGACTCCAGAAAAAAGAATGGAGAGGAAGTCTAGGACTGAACAGGACAGTGGTGTGTTGGGCACATCCTCTGTCAGTGCTCAAACAAGTTGCATGCATGCCATTAAAGACAAAGCAATTGTTACCGAATCAGTTTTTTGCACTAATCGATCTTCATCTTTTAAACCTCTGGAGAAGAAACTTGAGTTCTGTGATGAAAACAAGGAAAATTTGGGTGAAAGCGAGCAGGCAAAAGATGGACGAAATGCACAGAACAACCATACTGTGGATGAGCATGCAAGAGGGGAACAGTGTTCCACTGCAAATATGGTCAATACTAATGATGAGGTAAGTACTTTTAAATCAGTTCTTCAATTGCACTTACCCAGTTGATGGTACCATATCTTAGTAGAACGGAAGGTAACGCTTATATAGTTATTGCGGCGTAGCATAGCAGTTGCTACAGTTACTCCAGTAAATTTAGCTTAACATGTCTTCAAGAAATGTGATTCAAAGTAGCAAGCTCTCTAATGATGTCATCATGTATGTGATATGTGGGGTTGAACTGAAAGGCGGGGGCAAAGTGGCATATAAGTTTTTCCCTTGACCTGCTGATCTTGTTCTTACTTATATTTTTGTTCCATGCAGCCACTTGCAACTGTTCTTGTTGAGCACAAGGGCAATGACATTTCTGATCATGGCGCAAATGCCATGTATCAGAAAATGAACACAAATCTTGAAGCTCTATCGGCCTGTAAGGAAGCATTTGCTAAATCAAAGTCTGGAGAACTCATTGCCGAGAAATCTTCACCATGCATTCAAATGGATTATGAATATGTGAACATGTAAGATTGCACACTAGTCTGTTTCCAAGATGATCTTTTGGGTCCTCCAATCAGTTTCTTTACTTTGGTCAGCACATAGTACGTGTGAGTTTAGATGTGGCAGGTCTTACTACAACTGTTTGTTGGTGGAATTGGTCATTTCATCCTCATCTAGTTACTAGCAAGCATTAATGTGATGCAACCCTCTCCATAACAGTGCATATTTGTGAAATCCACTAAATATAAATTTGAAACTCGTACCTGGCAAGTTGCCATCATTCCATCTTAAAATCTCTTCATTGCTAGAAAACTAAATTTGCCTGAAGATTTGGATTTACCCAGATACCTATTCTACTATTAGATTTATGAATTTAATGATTAATACTCCACAGGGAGTACTTATCTGTGAGAGTAGAAGATTCTTTAAGTGCTCCCTTTTCTACTCCGAAGCTGAATGTCATTTGCCTGAGATTTTGGTTTATCTAGACTAAAATGATAACAAGTCATTTATCTACTGACTCCCTTACTGGTATTAGCATCTGCAATTTGAATTCAACTGTCGAAGAACACATGGATCTTTCTAACGAAGAACACAATTACCGTTGCAAATTGCCAGTTGGTTTGCTCTTTTTTGCTATTCTGAATTGCTACTCTTTTCAGATTGGCTGATACGCCTGGTGTCAAAAGAGGACTGGAATCTCCATCGGCTTGGAAGTCCCCTTGGTTCATAGATATGCAATATAAGGTACACTTAGCATTGAAATATTTATTGTCTTACAGCTAGCCTGCGTCAAATCCGCAACAGGCTTTTTTTGATGGGCCATATTTGTAGTTTTGGACGAGCTGGGGCATGAGAAGTACTTGTCATCTGTTACCCATTGTTTCTTTCTTTTGGTTAATACCTTCACTTGTGCAGGGGTCATACTTCATCAGCCCAGCGGATACAACTTATGATGCATTAGGATTGATGAAGCGGATAAATGTGCAGAGTGCTTCTGCTTTGGCGGATGCCCGCGAGGTCCTGGCAAGTGGCAGCCAATGTGGCAACAAAAATTTTGATGAGGAAAACAAGGAAAACATAGATGCCGAAAATGAAACAGGAACTGGCAAGCCGCAAAATAAAATCATGGTGCGTAGTTCTCATCTGCTTCATTCAGTACCTGGGATAGTAGAGTTGGAATTTCTTAGGAGACCATTTAGTTGTTTTTTCCCTAGGTATATAGCAATTACAAATCTTATGTGGGAAAACTATGGTAATTTGATTCCTGTAGTTGGTCAGATGTGATGGTTTCGACCAATTTTGATTTTTGAACAAACTAGATCGAGCATTGACTACAGATACTACTCTATATGATACTTAAGACTGCAATATCATCAGTATTTCTAATTCCAGTTAACACTGCAGGCTGAAGCAAGAGTCCTTGACTTCAACGAGTGCGCCACACCGGTAAGAACGGCAGACAACAGTGTGGGTGGCAGCCTGACAAAATCGGTCAGCTCACCCATTCCTTCCTCTCACCTCCTGAAAAATTTCAGATAGCTAGACCTCCGAGAAATACACCAGAGATATTCTTTGATTGTGCGTTACCAGCATTGTACATGCCTTGTCGTAAATCCCAACACCCAGTTGTTCTCCTATTCGTTGCTCCTGTTACCTTGTACTTCGTGACCGGACCGCTGTCCGGCACACATTCCAGCCCGGAAAGAATCCTTGGACTGTTGAAAGTTGTATCATCAGTTAATTTATGTTGTTAATATTTCATATCCCAGACCCAGACTTTCACTGTCTTGGTGAGTCTGATCAATGGGACAGTTTTGAGCTCCTCTAGTTGTATACTAGTAACTCTTTTATGTTTCATGAGATTGAATTCATTTTGCCATCAAGTTTGGATGCCATAATTATGTACAGTCTTGTCGATTATCAACTCTTTTTTTTACATGACAAGAGCTTTATGTACAGTCTTGTCTTCCTAGGGGTATTCTATCTACCAATAGTTTCCACATCGGATTCAAACAAAGTTGCTCTGGATATTTGCCATGTCCCACTGCCCTGAGTGCTCATCTATCAGTTCATGCACTTTGGCAACCGATGCATTTGGTAGCTTGACCAAGGGCCTCCTGCTAGTATAAAATCTGGAATCCATGGGTCTGTTCACGCACCAACACTACTGCCGTCTCCCACCCTCTACCAATCCAAACTGTAGGGCATCCCTGCTGTGAACAATCACTCGCCAAGTATGAGAGGCATTGCGCCTATTTTTCCTTATGTCATAAAATCTCCATCATGGTAATATTTACCTTTTATAAGACCCTCGCACTGAGGGAGTCGGGGTTTGTAAGCGATGCCACCCCTGCTTGGACAAAATAGCTTGGTTGAACAATTCCCCCCCCCCCCCCCCCCCCCCCCAATCGCATTTCGGTACGGCAATATCTCCCCATTTTTGCCAATGCATCTTCTATTTTCATCTCCTGCCGCTACAAAGCTTGTTAATTTTGTTTTTAGATGATCTGAAACATTGAGAAAGTAGGGATAGCCTGCCACACCGACTTCACAAGAACCTCTCTTCTAGCACCATTCATCAATTTTGGGGTCCAACCATTTGCTAGTTTCCTAATGCTTGTAGCAATACTTCCAAACTGGGCCCAAGTACTTCTCCCTCAGCCTCAGCGCCTCGGTTAGGACCCCACAGGCACCATGTACCTCCTGATTTGATTCTACGTTGCAGTCTGAGCTGAACAAAGCTGCGGACTTTGCAATATTCACTAACTGGCCCGAGCCTTGTATGTACATTTGCAAGATTTCACGAATCTGTCTTGAACCTGACTCAGAAGCCTTACTAAAGCAATCATCAGCAAACAATAGGTGTGACACCCAAGGCGCATGGGTACCAACCCGGATTCCTTCCGATAAATATTGTGCTCACACACTTGAATAAGCTTGTTCAGCAGTGCTATACACACGACACAATGCAAACGATTCATGCACGATACTTAAATACAGCCGGACATGCACATGATTGAGAAGGACACCAGCGGCTGGATTAGCACGTCATGCATAGATCGGGCAGCACTGTCGTCTGGGTAGCAGTTTCGAAGCTTGTTAGTCCTTCTGTGCATACCAAGAATGGATATGGGGATATAGAGTCTCCCTGTCTAATGCCCCTGGTAGGTTTGAATACTTGCGAGAACTTACCATTAACGTGCACAGAGAAGGAAACTGTTTGCACACAAGTCATAATTCTTTTTAATCTGTACCTCCGTAAAACAAAGTTCTTCCATCAGCTTCCTCAAGTACGACGCGACAGCCGCTTGCTGTATTTTTATTAGGGATATAAGAAGGGCTAGTGCCCTATTTTAGGCCCCGATTGGGAGCCATGTATAATTATACACCGGTAAATATCATATAGGTGTATTTTACTGTTTCAAGAGAGATCCCAGTATTTTACAAGTGGTTGAATATCATACAGTTGTATTTTACCGTTTCACATAAGATCCCAGTATCTTCTATATCTAAATAGCTAACCTCCACTAGCCGATTTCTCTCAACATGTAAATATGACACCTCATCGTTCAATATGCATGGAGAAAGGTCCACCACAACATGCGATAATGCATAATAAAAAGCCACCTCAACATGCAAACATGCATGAGAATTTACATTCCACTCCTCCGTTCCTAAATATAAGACCTTTTAGAGATTTCACTATAGATTACATACGGAGTAAAATGAGTGAATCTACACTCTAAGGTATGTCTATATACATCCGTATGTAGTCTATATTGGGATCTCTAAAAGGTCTTATATTTAGGAACGGAGTGAGTATTATGATATTTACAATATACAATAATCTAACACCACAAATCATATTTATTTTCATCTTTAGTTCTCACATTATTACTTCAAATATTCATATTCCACACGACCAATTCTAATTGAATATATTGCAAGACATTCCTGCAACAATCGTGCGAGATATCATCTAGTTTTACAAGTGGTTGAAAACCATGTCTCATGAGGAGCTCTTCGAGCAGCACAGCTGCAACTCTCGGCTCAATCCCTGCAGTAGCCTCCATGGCACGCCGTTGCACACCTCCACCTCGCAATCTAGCATACTGCCTCACACATCCGCCTCCCCCGCGCTCATCCCTCTCTAGTTTCTTCCTTCTCCCCCTCCCCCGCTGCAAACCTCGACTCGAGCCAATCTCGTGACAGATGCGGGCTGCTTGGTGCAAGCGCGTGGCTTGTTGCCATATGCTCGCCATGGAGCTTGTCGGCCTACGTGCCTCACCGCCACATCCATAGTGTCAGGTTGGAAGAAGACCTGTCGCAAGCGCCCTGGAGCTCGCCGCTCTTTTCCTTGCGTCTTCGGGCTAGTGGCTCAAATAACACGTCTCGCAACTGCTCGCCTACGCTCTCCGCCCGACCAAGACCATTGCCTGCTCTTTGTCATCGGTGGCATCCCCGTCCCAAGTTGTTACGGCAGCTTAGCCCTCGTCTTCGCGTGAGAGAGCAGAATAGCAGATGGGTCTCGACATACGAGGGGGTGGGGAAAACAGACCAAGGGGCATGTATCCAATACCGACCGATTGCAGTTGTAGGAGCATCTACAGCAGGGCGCCTCAAACCTTCCTCATATGCCTAGACGGACGGCCCGGTCACTGACCAGTCAAAAAACCCACGAACGCGTCAAACCGGTCTCAAATGCGCTGGCTGACCGGCACCCGCTCAAATATAGGGTGGATATGGGGAGGCCCGGGCGTGTCCGCCACGTCAGATCCGATCCAGGCTGGGCCACCCGACTCCACATATATTCGTCCCCATCTGCTCTTCGGACCAAACCCTAGCCACTCCGACAAGGAAGAGCAGGGCATGAGAGACAGCGGCGCCTTGAGTCCCGTGAACCGGACGAGCTCCGCTTAAAAATCACTTTACGTTGTAGGTAATAGTATGGATTTGAGGTATCCAGTTGTGGAATCAATTATTTAAGGCGTGACCGCTCATTGTCCGCAGACGCGTCCGAGCGCATTTGAGGGGTTGGATTTGTGGTATCTAACTGTAATGCTCTAAGTCAGTGAAACGTTTTTCCTATGGGTGTATTTTACACCGCGAAAACGACCAGGGTATTTGGGATTCATCCTGTTTCTTTTACACGTATATGTTTCACAGGCGTTTTGGTTTGCAAGATAACCAATCCTATTTTCTATGTGTATGTTCTAGATGCGTTTGGGCTGCAAAACGACCAACCAAGCGCGCCCTTAGGACCGCTATCGGACTATTGGAGAAGCCATTAGGGCCGCGTTTGGCATCGATGTAATTGAATACAGGTGTAACTTACCGGCCGAAGGCTATTTCCGGCTGGAAAAAGAAACGACGGGCCTAAGTTTTATACGGTAGTATTTGAAATGGAGCTTAAGGCCCTGCTTGGAATGGGTGCAAGTTTTTACACCTGTATTACTTTACAGGTGTAAATTATTACCTGGAATGATCACCTCTTGGTTAAAACGGCGTGAGGAGGTCTGTATCCTAAACCGGCCAGAAACGAGCTGAAGCGCTGATCCAAGCAGGGCCTAAGGAGGTTTTTTGCATCGAGAAACTGCTGTCGCACCTCAATAGATTGTTAGGGATATGTTTGCTGCCAGTGACTGGAAATTGTGCTAGTGGCATGTCATCTACCGTAGTTTTCAAAATCCCCATACGAAAGACTGACTTGCAAACAAATCACTGATATTAATTTTTTTATATTGTGACAACGACTTGAGTAAACAAGAGCTATACAAAGGACAGGTTTTGACTCTTATTGCTAGCAGTATAACCGGAAGACCTCGTACAAATACTTCGTTGCTTCATGCTTGCAATTCACCAGGCTTCTTCAATTGTACGTGATACTGACTTTCACCTCACCGTGGTTTGTGCTGATTGTCCGAATTCTATGGTCCCAGTCAAGAGGGAACTCAACATCACCTTCAAAGGGGATGGGAACCCCCTCGTTGCTTGGAGTTGTCACATTCAACCGTACCTTAATTGTAAGAAATGGCTGTGGATTGATGGGCACCGTAACAATGAACCGCTGCATTGGCTGTAGGATCACACTACCATTGCTGCCAGCAGAGGGGGTGAGCTGCACCTTCTCCTCCTCCCCACAGAGAAAGAGCAACACACTTTCATCCTCGAAGATCCGGTTATGCGCAGTGATTTGACCGTGCAAATGGATTGTCTGAAATGTATCGTCACCAAAGAGGCGGAGGCTGACCTGCACATGGACCCCCAAGCCTTCCTTCATCAACACATGTGACACAACGGGGCGGCGGCCATACTTTGTTGTGATAATGCGATCTTCATACTTGTCATCCCCACGTGGGCGATCTCCAAAAACTAGAGTAGCAGTGTCAGTAATACCAGGTCCGCTTCTGTCAGGGATTTCAATTTTCATGACACCAGAACCAAATCCTGAGATGGTTTCGAATGGCCCCGTGAGCACCAAATTGCCCTGCAATTATCATACTCCCTCCGTCACGGTTTAGAAGGCGCGCTTGGAAATTCTCTGGGACCTAGGTGGTTATCTATTGGTTGTGAGATGGGCTAAAAAATAGCATTCACACTACACATGCATATAGAAATAGTATATCGGAGTACTAATTAGCTGCTAGAAATAAATGCAATGCGCCCTAAACCTTGTCTTGTGGAAACGCACACAAATTTAACTGTGCCTTCTAAACTGTGACGGAGGGAGTATCAATGAGATTAACAAAAGATGAACATTCAACGTAAAAAATGATAGACAAGTATAATAGATGTGCAGTCGCGGGTTAACTTACTAGAATATGTATGCCTTCAGGCAAGAGCCTATATATTTTTACATACAAATATAATATCAACTTTGTGTCACAAAACATGAAGAAAATGTTGGTAAAAAACTTATGTAACGAAACATGAGAAATACAACTTATAAGTTGGAATCTAAGATTAATAAAGATAAGTAAAATTAGCATTTCACCAACATGTTAACAATCTTCTGCCCAACTCTAAAACAACCTTATATCATGACAGGGCCTAGCTATCATCAATGAACCATGCCTACCTCAGAGTCAAGTTTGGGATTTTCTCCTTCTTCTTGGTGGTAGACAAACTGACCACCATTCTCGTCAAAGACAGCGATTTTCCCAACAAAGGGAAAGTATGGATACACAGCCAATAGCTCCACCGATGGTCCAGGTCGGCAAAAACGTAAGACTTTCTCAAAGTCAACCACATCATCACTGGTTTCATTAGGTGGCGACATTGGTTGCAGTTGCTTAGTGTCATCATCCTCGGCATTGTCAGCAGCCGCTTGTCACGTCGATCGCTCTTTGCCATCAATAGTAGCATTAGTAGCTGCCGAATCTTGCTGCCCATTGCTAGCATCATCCTCATCGCCAGGTGAAAGCAAACGGAAATCTATTATATTTTTTGTTCTTGTGTTCCAAGCCTCACAAAAAATCACCATTGTTCTTGAGAAGGATGCCTTTCAAAGAATGTGGATAATGTTAGTAATAAGCATTTAACCTCAAATCTCTCTACTTAAAAACTATGTACTCCCTCCGATCCATATTAATTGTCGCTAATTTAGTACAAAGTTGTACTAAATCAGAGACAATTAATATGGATAGGAGGGAGTAATATGTAAGGTTATGTCTTTAGTTCCTCTTTTTCATCATCCCTCTCGAACCCACCACATGAGTTTCCGGTTTTGTCGATTTTGCCACCGATTTTCCTTGAAAACGGCCTCAACTTCCCTACATCTTATTGGCTTAGCAAATGAGATCATGTTTTCTTTGGTAAGCCAGAAAATACTGATTCATTTGGCAGCAAAAGTCCCATTTATGATACGTAATCACATTAACAATAAACAGGCAGATAGATCATGGTGATTGCATACAAAATTTGTACCCCGTTGCAACGCATGGGCAATTATGTAGTCCAAAAAAAAACAGTAAGAACTAACCATACACTCTTTCTTAGATATGATGAAAAATACAATTAATCATTCTCAAAGCACATAACAAGATACAAAGCGCAAATTTTGCAATTACTAAGTTTATCTATTGCCTTATTTTTTTTAGTTTCCAATTTGATGAACTATGGTAATCCAATTTGCTTAACCAGCTTATGCACCATTTACACAACAGATAATAAAATAAGAAAGAATCTCAATAGAACATAGTTTAAGCAAAAGATATCTTTAAGGCTGTCTTAGTTGCGTACAAATTTGTATTGTCCTCAGGATCTAGTATGGTTGCGTTTAACTTGATGTATGCTTTCGTAGTGAACATTATTTGACGAAAATAAGATAAGAGAATCAAATCAAAATAATCTACAGGGTGCCTACCTGCACATTGCCGAAACAATTCCTCATTGTTTCAAAGACTGGAGTCGTCAAGAGAGACTCGGCGGTGAGTACCTTTCAAAGTGCAGATTATAATTAGCAGTGATTATTCCACTTAGACCTTGAGTCTATGAATAAAAATAATTTCAATACAAATTGGTTGTCCTGTTGAATTGATACGCCGAAGGAATAATGGGTGTGTCTAGAGCACATCTAGATATGCTTTAATTATTGCACATCTAAATGAGTGAATCAAGCATAAAGAAGAAAAGAAAAAAAAGAAAAGAAAATACCCACACGAATTTCAACATAAGATCAATGATATAGGACTTAGATATGCAATACTTATAACACATCTAGATGTGCTTTAGCAAAACTGTTAATTAAAATACAGATTTGTGGTGCAATCTTTATCTACTGCTTCAATTCATATTCAAAACCATCCGCATCTTGAGAATTGGCAAAGGTAAGAGCAGAGTCAAGGATCAAAAGGAAAGAATTATCTGAGAAAACAGATTTGGAGGTTGTGTTCGCCTACCAAACACGTCCACCAGGACGCTCTTTCCGTCGGCGGTGGCCCCCCGCCGGTCCCTGTCCACATGCTTCACACCCACGCTCGCGGGCAGACGGCTCTCGACGCTCGACGGACAGTCTAAACCCTAGACTAGATTAGATGCGGCGGCGAAGTGAGGGCGATGGCTCGAGGTCCTGGTCCTTTACTGCGTGGATTAGCAAGCGGACGGAGTCCGACTCGGCCTCGTGCTCCGTCTCTTCCCAGCTACACGCTGGGAAGCGCAGCGCAGCGCCGCCTTGTTGAACGTGTATCTACGTATAGGTTAGGGCACGCCTCCTTTCTCCTTCGTTTCTACGTACAGTGTATAGCTTGAGAGACAGGTTGAGATTGTGCATCCTTGTACCTATACATGTGCACTTGCACGTGAGCAATGAATTGAGTCGCATGCAATTTAACCTTTCCTAACAACATGGGGTGTGTTTGGTTGCCGTCGGTTACAGTAGCTGCGTTGCATACCCTTCTCCACTCAGTCTGACTCTGGAAAAACAGCCTCATATGCGACATCTACAAGTTGTTTGGTTGCCTGCATACAGACTCTTCTTGCATTAGGGGATCAATTTTGGCACGTTGTTTGGTTGCCTGCATTGTCTCGGCGCATACAACTACACGTTGTTTGGTTGCCCGCATGAGGTATGATTAAGAGCTAGCACTTGCACTTAGCACACATGGTTAAGAGCTAGCAGAGGAAGGGGGAGAAGAAATGCAGTGTGCGCCGGACCATGACGACTGCGGTGGATAGTGGCCGTGGCGCCGTGTCCGACATGACGAGCATGGAGTCGTGGGCGAGCGACCGCGTCGGCGGCACGGCGAGCGACACCGTTTGCGGTGCTCGCGCAAAGACAGTGTACAGAGGAGGAGAATGCAGTGCTCGCGCCATGGTATCGTCCGTGCAGTAGGACGAGAGAGGAGGCCGAGATGATCGATGTCGGAAACGACTTCAGTGTAGTGGGATGAGAGGTAGGAGGCCGAGAGGATGCCAAGATGATCGACCCCGTCGGCGGCGCGGCGAACTGCAGTGTGCACGAAGGCAGAGGACACAAGAAAGCAGTGTGCGCGCCATTGCAGCGCCAGTGCAGTAGGAGGACGACAGAGAGTGGGCCGAGATGAGCGACGCCGAAAACGACTCTAATGTAGTAGGACGCGAGCAAGGAGATCAAGGGGAAGGGCGTCAGCGTCGAGAAGGACGAATAGGAGGGCACTGAGCAGAGGACAGAGAAGCTCGACATGGCGGCGTGAGTGCACTAGACTGCTGTTCAAGGAGAGATGAAGCTACGATCGTCGAAACCAAAAACTTACAACACGAATGTTGTGCGGAACTGCGAAATTAGGCTGCTGGTCAAAGGAAATTTCAAACGATCGATCGTGCGCGACGAATCTGATAAAATTCATCCAGAATAGCTCCAAACGGGAACACGAAATAAAGAACTTCCGATCAACGAAACTACGAATCAATCGCCTGAATGGAACCATAGCATCGAGGTGCATCTTTTTCGTGTAGAGCCTACCTCGAATTGAAGCACCATTGTGTAGATCAGAGGGACAAGGAAGAGAGGAGATTAGAGAGAAGCTTACTGGAGGTTGAAGAAGACCTCACGTAATGACCTCGCATCCCTCCCGTCTCCACTCGTGTAAGGGCCCGCTCGCTTGCGCTCGCCTCGGCCTGACTCGCAAGAAACTGCCGATCTGAGTGTTTCTAGCGAGTCAGGCCCAGAGGTGCTTTAAATTCCATGCTATGCAGGCCCAACAGTGTATGCAGCCAACCAAACAGCCTTTTTCCTTCCCACGCGGGCCTGGTTGGGCCTCATGCAGGCAACCAAACACGCCCATGGTATCAGTTTCCGTTTTCTCTCCTGCGATCTAAGCTTCCGCTCCACGCCGTCGCCGCCGCTGCCCCAAAGCCGCCGCCACCGGCATCTCTCCTTCTCACCGCAGCCGCCACCCTCCTGCCCTTCGGCCTCTCTCCCTACCAACGCCGCCACCATACCTTGCCGCCGCCGCTCCCTCCAGACGCCGCCGCCGCATCTTGCCGCCGCCTCTACCCCAAGCCGCCGCCGCTGCAACGTGCCGTCGCCGGCCTCTCTCCTTCCCACCGCAGCCGCCGCCCTCCTGCCGCCGCTGCCTCTGTCCCTACCCATGCCGCCGCCACACCTTGCCGCCGCCTCCGTCCCTCCCGCAACGGCCGCCGCAACCCCTTCCTCTCCCCACTGCAGTCGTCGTCCCTGCCGCCGTTGTTGCCTCTCTCCCTTCCATCTCATCTCCCACAAAAACCCTAATCCTCATCCACTTTAGCCATCTATTGTTGTCGCCATGGACTCCTCTTTCTCGAGTGCCTCCAATCTTCTCACTGGCGCCAACCCGTGGACCGGAGTGGGCCACGCCCATCGCACGCCGGTTCTGTGCGACCCCGCACCGAGCCTTCTCGGTTCGTGCCCGACCGGCCATTAGGCGCCCCTGCGACACCGCAACAGCCGCTCGGCGGCGGCTACCCACCGCTGCCCGCACAGCCGATGACGGGTGGCTACCTGCCGCTGCCCCCACTCCAGCCCTACGGGGGCCCTGCCATGCCGCCAGCCCCCACGCCCTGGGATCCCACTCCTCTTGCAGCACTGCACTCAGCTCCTTCACCGAGTAACTCCGGCGGCGGTGGTGATTGGTACATGGGCACGGGCACTACCGCCCACATGTCAGCACATCCCGGTAGCCTCATCCCTTCCTATCCAGTTCACACATTCACTCGCATCATCGTCGACGATGGCTCTTCTTTACCTATCACACACATCGGTCATAGTTCTTTTCCTTCTACATCCATGCCATTATCTATGTCTAACATTATTGTCTCACCTACACTAATCAAGAATCTAGTTTATGTTCGTTCTTTTACTCGTGAAAATCCTGTCACTGTTGAATTTGACGAAATCGGTTTTTCCATTAAGGACGCCCGTACCCGGATGGTTCTCCACCGGTGTGACAGCCTAGACGAGCTCTACCCAGTGCACTCATCCTCCACCGCCACCGCCACCACCGCCCCTGTCACCCTCTCCACCGGTGTCAACCTCTGGCATGCTTGTTTAGGTCATCCCAATTCAGCCGCACTTCGCCATACTCTTCAGAGTTTCTCATCATGTAATAAGATCGATGACCATACTTGCCATGCTTGTCGTGTCGGGATCCATGTTCGTCTTCCGTTTAGTGCATCCACCACCATATCTTCTTTTCCATTCCAGTTACTTCATAGTGATATATGGACATCTCCGGTCGCGAGCAATACTGGCTATCTTTATTACATCGTGATTGAAGGAAATATGCCCTAGAGGCAATAATAAAGTTGTTATTTATATTTCCTTATATCATGATAAATGTTTATTATTCATGCTAGAATTGTATTAACCTGAAACTTAGTACATGTGTGAATACATAGACAAATAGAGTATCCCTAGTATGCCTCTACTTGACTAGCTCGTTAATCAAAGATGGTTAAGTTTCCTGACCATAGACATGTGTTGTCATTTGATGAACGAGATCACATCATTAGAGAATGATGTGATGGACAAGACCCATCCGTTAGCTTAGCATTATGATCGTTTAATTTTATTGCTATTGTTTCTTCATGACTTATACATAATCTTCTGATTATGAGATTATGCAACTCCTGAATACCGGAGGAACACTTCGTGTGCTATCAAATGTCACAACGTAACTGGATGATTATAAAGATGCTCTACAGGTGTCTCTGAAGGTGTTTGTTGAGTTGGCATAGATCGAGATTAGGATTTTTCACTCTGTGTATCGGAGAGGTATCTCTGGGCCCTCTCGGTAATGCACATCACTATAATCCTTGCAAGCAATGTGACTAATGAGTTAGTCACGGGATGATGCATTACGGAACGAGTAAAGAGACTTGCCGGTAATGAGATTGTACTAGGTATGATGATAACGACGAGTCGACGATCGAATCTCGGGAAAGTAACATACCGATGACAAAGGGAATGACGTATGTTGTTATGCGGTTTGACCGATAAAGATCTTCATAGAATATGTAGGACCCAATATGAGCATCCAGGTTCCGCTATTGGTTATTGACCGGAGATGTGTCTCGGTCATGTCTACATAGTTCTCGAACCCGTAGGGTCTGCACGCTCAACGTTCGATGATGATTTGTATTATGAGTTATGTGTTTTTGTGATCGAAGTTTGTTCAGAGTCCCGGATGAGATCACGGACATGACGAGGAGTCTCGAAATGGTCGAGAGGTAAAGATTGATATATTGGAAGGTTATATACCGACACCGGAATGGTTCCGAAAAAGATCGGGGATTTTTCAGAGTACCGAGAGGCTATCGTGTTGGGGAACGTAGTAATTTCAAAAAATTTCCTACGCACACACAGGATCATGGTGATGCATAGCAACAAGAGGGGAGAGTGTAGTCCATGTACCCTTGTAGACCGAAAGCGGAAGCGTTAGCACAACGCGGTTGATGTAGTCGTACGTCTTCACGATCCGACCGATCAAGTACCGAACGCACGACACCTCCGAGTTCAGCACACGTTCAGCTCGATGACATCCCTCGAACTCCTATCCATCCGATCTTTGAGGGACAGTTCCGTCAGCACGATGGCGTGGTGACAATGATGATGTTCTACCGACGCAGGGCTTCGCCTAAGCACCGCTACGATATTATCGAGGTGGATTATGGTGGAGGGGGGCACCGCACATGGCTAAGAGATCAAGAGATCAATTGTTGTGTCTATGGGGTGCCCCTGCCCCCGTATATAAAGGAGCAAGGGAGGGAGAGGCGGCCGGCCAGGAGGAGGCGCGCCAGGAGGAGTCCTACTCCCACCGGGAGTAGGACTCCCTCCTTTCCTAGTTGGAGTAGGAGAAGGGGGAAGGAGGAGGGAGAGAGGAAGGAAAGTGGGGCGCCGCCCCCCTCCTTGTCCAATTTGGACTAGAGGGGGAGGGGGCGTGCAGCCTGCCCTGGACGCCCCTCCTCTTCTCCACTAAGGCCCATGTAGGCCCATTAAACCCCCCCCCCCGGGGGGGGGGTTCCGGTAACCCCCCGGTACTCCGGTAAAATCCCGATTTCACCCGGAACACTTCCGATATCCAAATATAGGCTTCCAATATATCAATCTTTATGTCTCGACCATTTCGAGACTCCTCGTCATGTCCGTGATCACATCCGGGACTCCGAACTATCTTCGGTACATCAAAACACATAAACTCATAATATAACCGTCATCAAACTTTAAGCGTGCGGACCCTACGGGTTCGAGAACTATGTAGACATGACCGAGACACGTCTCCGGTCAATAACCAATAGCGGAACCTGGATGCTCATATAGGCTCCCACATATTCTACGAAGATCGGTCAGACCGCATAACAACATACGTTGTTCCCTTTGTCATCGGTATGTTACTTGCCCGAGATTCGATCGTCGGTATCTCAATACCTAGTTCAATCTCGTTACCGGCAAGTCTCTTTACTCGTTCTGTAATACATCATCCCGCAACTAACTCATTAGTTGCAATGCTTGCAAGGCTTATAGTGATGTGCATTACCGAGTGGGCCCAGAGATACCTCTCCGACAATCGGAGTGACAAATCCTAATCTCGAAATACGCCAACCCAACAAGTACCTTCGGAGACACCTGTAGAGCACCTTTATAATCACCCAGTTACGTTGTGACGTTTGGTAGCACACAAAGTGTTCCTCCGGTAAACGGGAGTTGCATAATCTCATAGTCATAGGAACATGTATAAGTCATGAAGAAAGCAATAGCAGAATACTAAACGATCGTGTGCTAAGCTAACGGAATGGGTCAAGTCAATCACATCATTCTCCTAATGATGTGATCCCGTTAATCAAATGACAACTCATGTCAATGGCTAGGAAACATAACCATCTTTGATCAACGAGCTAGTCAAGTAGAGGCATACTAGTGACACTCTGTTTGTCTATGTATTCACACAAGTATTATGTTTCCGGTTAATACAATTCTAGCATGAATAATAAACATTTATCATGATATAAGGAAATAAATAATAACTTTATTATTGCCTCTAGGGCATATTTCCTTCAGTCTCCCACTTGCACTAGAGTCAATAATCTAGATTACACAGTAATGATTCTAACACCCATGGAGCCTTGGTGCTGATCATGTTTTGCTCGTGGAAGAGGCTTAGTCAACGGGTCTGCAACATTCAGATCCGTATGTATCTTGCAAATTTCTATGTCTCCCACCTGGACTAGATCCCGGATGGAGTTGAAGCGTCTCTTGATGTGCTTGGTTCTCTTGTGAAATCTGGATTCCTTTGCCAAGGCAATTGCACCAGTATTGTCACAAAAGATTTTCATTGGACCCGATGCACTAGGTATGACACCTAGATCGGATATGAACTCCTTCATCCAGACTCCTTCATTTGCTGCTTCCGAAGCAGCTATGTACTCCGCTTCACACGTAGATCCCGCCACAACGCTTTGTTTAGAACTGCACCAACTGACAGCTCCACCGTTCAATGTAAACACGTATCCGGTTTGCGATTTAGAATCGTCCGGATCAGTGTCAAAGCTTGCATCGACGTAACCATTTACGACTAGCTCTTTGTCACCTCCATAAACGAGAAACATATCCTTAGTCCTTTTCAGGTATTTCAGGATGTTCTTGACCGCTGTCCAGTGATCCACTCCTGGATTACTTTGGTACCTCCCTGCTAAACTTATAGCAAGGCACACATCAGGTCTGGTACACAGCATTGCATACATGATAGAGCCTATGGCTGAAGCATAGGGAACATCTTTCATCTTCTCTCTATCTTCTGCAGTGGTCGGGCATTGAGTCTTACTCAACTTCACACCTTGTAACACAGGCAAGAACCCTTTCTTTGCTTGATCCATTTTGAACTTCTTCAAAACTTTGTCAAGGTATGTGCTTTGTGAAAGTCCAATTAAGCGTCTTGATCTATCTCTATAGATCTTGATGCCCAATATATAAGCAGCTTCACCGAGGTCCTTCATTGAAAAACTCTTATTCAAGTATCCCTTTATGCTATCCAGAAATTCTATATCATTTCCAATCAGCAATATGTCATCCACATATAATATCAGAAATGCTACAGAGCTCCCACTCACTTTCTTGTAAATACAGGCTTCTCCAAAAGTCTGTATAAAACCAAATGCTTTGATCACACTATCAAAGCGTTTATTCCAACTCCGAGAGGCTTGCACCAGTCCATAAATGGATCGCTGGAGCTTGCACACTTTGTTAGCTCCCTTTGGATCGACAAAACCTTCCGGCTGCATCATATACAACTCTTCTTCCAGAAATCCATTCAGGAATGCAGTTTTGACATCCATTTGCCAAATTTCATAATCATAAAATGCGGCAATTGCTAACATGATTCGGACAGACTTAAGCATCGCTACGGGTGAGAAAGTCTCATCGTAGTCAATCCCTTGAACTTGTCGAAAACCTTTGCAACAAGTCGAGCTTTATAGACAGTAACATTACCGTCAGCGTCAGTCTTCTTCTTGAAGATCCATTTATTCTCAATGGCTTGCCGATCATCGGGCAAGTCAACCAAAGTCCACACTTTGTTTTCATACATGGATCCCATCTCAGATTTCATGGCCTCAAGCCATTTTGCGGAATCTGGGCTCACCATCGCTTCTTCATAGTTCGTAGGTTCGTCATGGTCTAGTAACATAACCTCCAGAACAGGATTACCGTACCACTCTGGTGCGGATCTTACTCTGGTTGACCTACGAGGTTCAGTAACAACTTGATCTGAAGTTTCATGATCATCATCATTAACTTCCTCACTAATTGGTGTAGGTGTCACAGGAACCGGTTTCTGTGATGAACTACTTTCCAATAAGGGAGCAGGTACAGTTACCTCATCAAGTTCTACTTTCCTCCCACTCACTTCTTTCGAGAGAAACTCCTTCTCTAGAAAGGATCCAAATTTAGCAACAAAAGTCTTGCCTTCAGATCTGTGATAGAAGGTGTACCCAACAGTTTCCTTTGGGTATCCTATGAAGACACATTTCTCCGATTTGGGTTCGAGCTTATCAGGTTGAAGCTTTTTCACATAAGCATCGCAGCCCCAAACTTTAAGAAACGACAACTTTGGTTTCTTGCCAAACCACAGTTCATAAGGCGTCGTCTCAACGGATTTCGATGGTGCCCTATTTAACGTGAATGCAGCCGTCTCTAAAGCATAACCCCAAAACGATAGCGGTAAATCAGTAAGAGACATCATAGATCGCACCATATCTAGTAAAGTACGATTACGACGTTCGGACACACCATTACGCTGTGGTGTTCCGGGTGGCGTGAGTTGCGAAACTATTCCGCATTGTTTCAAATGAAGACCAAACTCGTAACTCAAATATTCTCCTCCACGATCAGATCGTAGAAACTTTATTTTCTTGTTACGATGATTTTCAACTTCACTCTGAAATTCTTTGAACTTTTCAAATGTTTCAGACTTATGTTTCATTAAGTAGATATACCCATATCTGCTTAAATCATCTGTGAAGGTGAGAAAATAACGATACCCGCCGCGAGCCTCAACATTCATCGGTCCACATACATCTGTATGTATGATTTCCAACAAATCTGTTGCTCGCTCCATAGTTCCGGAGAACGGCGTTTTAGTCATCTTGCCCATGAGGCACGGTTCGCAAGTACCAAGTGATTCATAATCAAGTGGTTCCAAAAGTCCATCAGTATGGAGTTTCTTCATGCGCTTTACACCAATATGACCTAAACGGCAGTGCCACAAATAAGTTGCACTATCATTATCAACTCTGCATCTTTTGGCTTCAATATTATGAATATGTGTATCACTACTATCGAGATTCAACAAAAATAGACCACTCTTCAAGGGTGCATGACCATAAAAGATATTACTCATATAAATAGAACAACCATTATTCTCTGATTTAAATGAATAACCGTCTCGCATCAAACAAGATCCAGATATAATGTTCATGCTCAACGCTGGCACCAAATAACAATTATTCAGGTCTAAAACTAATCCCGAAGGTAGATGTAGAGGTAGCGTGCCGACCGCGATCACATCGACTTTGGAACCATTTCCCACGCGCATCGTCACCTCGTCCTTAGCCAATCTTCGCTTAATCCGTAGTCCCTGTTTCGAGTTGCAAATATTAGCAACAGAACCAGTATCAAATACCCAGGTGCTACTGCGAGCATTAGTAAGGTACACATCAATAACATGTATATCACATATACCTTTGTTCACCTTGCCATCCTTCTTATCCGCCAAATACTTGGGGCAGTTCCGCTTCCAGTGACCAGTCTGTTTGCAGTAGAAGCACTCAGTCTCAGGCTTAGGTCCAGACTTGGGTTTCTTCTCCTGAGCAGCAACTTGTTTGCTGTTCTTCTTGAAGTTCCCCTTCTTCTTCCCTTTGCCCTTTTTCTTGAAACTGGTGGTCTTGTTGACCATCAACACTTGATGCTCCTTCTTGATTTCTACCTCCGCAGCCTTTAGCATTGCGAAGAGCTCGGGAATCGTCTTATCCATCCCTTGCATGTTATAGTTCATCACGAAGCTCTTGTAGCTTGGTGGCAGTGATTGAAGAATTCTGTCAATGACGCTATCATCCGGAAGATTAACTCCCAGTTGAATCAAGTGATTGTTATACCCAGACATTCTGAGTATATGCTCACTGACAGAACTATTCTCCTCCATCTTACAGCTGTAGAACTTATTGGAGACTTCATATCTCTCAATCCGGGCATTTGCTTGAAATATTAACTTCAACTCCTGAAACATCTCATATGCTCCATGACGTTCAAAACGTCGTTGAAGTCCCGGTTCTAAGCCGTAAAGCATGGCACACTGAACTATCGAGTAGTCATCAGCTTTGCTCTGCCAGACGTTCATAACATCTGGTGTTGCTCCTGCAGCAGGTCTGGCACCTAGCGGTGCTTCCAGGACGTAATTCTTCTGTGCAGCAATGAGGATAATCCTCAAGTTACGGACCCAGTCCGTGTAATTGCTACCATCATCTTTCAACTTTGCTTTCTCAAGGAACGCATTAAAATTCAACGGAACAACAGCACGGGCCATCTATCTACAATCAACATAGACAAGCAAAATACTATCAGGTACTAAGTTCATGATAAATTTAAGTTCAATTAATCATATTACTTAAGAACTCCCACTTAGATAGACATCCCTCTAATCCTCTAAGTGATCACGTGATCCAAATCAACTAAACCATGTCCGATCATCACGTGAGATGGAGTAGTTTCAATGGTGAACATCACTATGTTGATCATATCTACTATATGATTCACGCTCGACCTTTCGGTCTCAGTGTTCCGAGGCCATATCTGCATATGCTAGGCTCGTCAAGTTTAACCTGAGTATTCCGCGTGTGCAACTGTTTTGCACCCGTTGTATTTGAACGTAGAGCCTATCACACCCGATCATCACGTGGTGTCTCAGCACGAAGAACTTTCGCAACGGTGCATACTCAGGGAGAACACTTATACCTTGATAATTTAGTGAGAGATCATCTTATAATGCTACCGTCAATCAAAGCAAGATAAGATGCATAAAAGATAAACATCACATGCAATCAATATAAGTGATATGATATGGCCATCATCATCTTGTGCTTGTGATCTCCATCTCCGAAGCACCGTCATGATCACCATCGTCACCGGCGCGACACCTTGATCTCCATCGTAGCATCGTTGTCGTCTCGCCAACTTATGCTTCTACGACTATCGCTACCGCTTAGTGATAAAGTAAAGCATTACAGGGCGATTGCATTGCATACAATAAAGCGACAACCATATGGCTCCTGCCAGTTGCCGATAACTCGGTTACAAAACATGATCATCTCATACAATAAAATATAGCATCATGCCTTGACCATATCACATCACAACATGCCCTGCAAAAACAAGTTAGACGTCCTCTACTTTGTTGTTGCAAGTTTTACGTGGCTGCTACGGGCTGAGCAAGAACCGTTCTTACCTACGCATCAAAACCACAACGATAGTTTGTCAAGTTAGTGCTGTTTTAACCTTCTCAAGGACCGGGCGTAGCCACACTCGGTTCAACTAAAGTTGGAGAAACTGACACCCGCCAGCCACCTGTGTGCAAAGCACGTCGGTAGAACCAGTCTCGCGTAAGCGTACGCGTAATGTCGGTCCGGGCCGCTTCATCCAACAATACCGCCGAACCAAAGTATGACATGCTGGTAAGCAGTATGACTTATATCGCCCACAACTCACTTGTGTTCTACTCGTGCATATAACATCTACGCATAAAACCAGGCTCGGATGCCACTGTTGGGGAACGTAGTAATTTCAAAAAAATTCCTACGCACACACAGGATCATGGTGATGCATAGCAACGAGAGGGGAGAGTGTTGTCCACGTACCCTCGTAGACCGAAAGCGGAAGCGTTAGCACAACGCGGTTGATGTAGTCGTACGTCTTCACGATCCGACCGATCAAGTACCGAACGCACGGCACCTCCGAGTTCAGCACACGTTCAGCTCGATGACGTCCCTCGAACTCCGATCCAGCCGAGCTTTGAGGGAGAGTTCCGTCAGCACGACGGCGTGGTGACGATGATGATGTTCTACCGACGCAGGGCTTCGCCTAAGCACCGCTACGATATTATCGAGGTGGATTATGGTGGAGGGGGGCACCGCACACGGCTAAGAGATCAAGAGATCAATTGTTGTGTCTATGGGGTGCCCCTGCCCCCGTATATAAAGGAGCAAGGGAGGGAGAGGCGGCCGGCCAGGAGGAGGCGCGCCAGGAGGAGTCCTACTCCCACCGGGAGTAGGACTCCCTCCTTTCCTAGTTGGAGTAGGAGAAGGGGGAAGGAGGAGGGAGAGAGGAAGGAAAGGGGGGCGCCGCCCCCCTCCTTGTCCAATTCGGACTAGAGGGGGAGGGGGCGCGCGGCCTGCCCTGGCCGCCCCTCCTCTTCTCCACTAAGGCCCATGTAGGCCCATTAAACCCCCCCCCGGGGGGGGGGGTTCCGGTAACCCCCGGTACTCCGGTAAAATCCCGATTTCACCCGGAACACTTCCGATATCCAAATATAGGCTTCCAATATATCAATCTTTATGTCTCGACCATTTCGAGACTCCTCGTCATGTCCGTGATCACATCCGGGACTCCGAACTATCTTCGGTACATCAAAACACATAAACTCATAATATAACCGTCATCAACTTTAAGCGTGCGGACCCTACGGGTTCGAGAACTATGTAGACATGACCGAGACACGTCTCCGGTCAATAACCAATAGCGGAACCTGGATGCTCATATTGGCTCCCACATATTCTACGAAGATCTTTATCGGTCAGACCGCATAACAACATACGTTGTTCCCTTTGTCATCGGTATGTTACTTGCCCGAGATTCGATCGTCGGTATCTCAATACCTAGTTCAATCTCGTTACCGGCAAGTCTCTTTACTCGTTCTGTAATACATCATCCCGCAACTAACTCATTAGTTGCAATGCTTGCAAGGCTTATAGTGATGTGCATTACCGAGTGGGCCCAGAGATACCTCTCCGACAATCGGAGTGACAAATCCTAATCTCGAAATACGCCAACCCAACAAGCACCTTCGGAGACACCTGTAGAGTACCTTTATAATCACCCAGTTACGTTGTGACGTTTGGTAGCACACAAAGTGTTCCTCCGGTAAACGGGAGTTGCATAATCTCATAGTCATAGGAACATGTATAACTCATGAAGAAAGCAATAGCAGAATACTAAATGATCGTGTGCTAAGCTAACGGAATGGGTCAAGTCAATCACATCATTCTCCTAATGATGTGATCCCGTTAATCAAATGACAACTCATGTCAATGGCTAGGAAACATAACCATCTTTGATCAATGAGCTAGTCAAGTAGAGGCATACTAGTGACACTCTGTTTGTCTATGTATTCACACAAGTATTATGTTTCCGGTTAATACACTTCTAGCATGAATAATAAACATTTATCATGATATAAGGAAATAAATAATAAGTTTATTATTGCCTCTAGGGCATATTTCCTTCATATCCGAACCACCCAGGAAAGTTAATGGGCCTATTGGGCCTTAGTGGAGGAGAGGAGGCAGGCCATGGGAGGAGGCGCGCGCCCCCCATGCCCCAATCCGAATTGGACAAGGGGAGGGGGCGCAACCTGATACGTCTCCAACGTATCTATAATTTTTGATTGTTCCATGCTATTATATTATCTGTTTTGGATGTTTATGGGCTTTATTATACACTTTTATATTATTTTTGGGACTAACTTATTATCTATGGTCATGACTTGAGGGAAATTTGCTACTATCCTACAAACCTCTGCACTTGGAGGCCCAACAACGTCTACAAGAAGAAGGTTGCGTAGTAGACATCACAACCCCCCTCTTTCCTTCTCCCTCTCTCTCCCTTCCCCTTCCCCCCTCTCCGTTGGAAGGACAGGGGGGCCGAATCCTACTAGGAACGGAGTCCTAGTAGGACTCCCCCCATGGCGCGCCCTCCTTGGGCCGGCCTCCTCCTTCCCCCTCCTTTATATACGTGGGCAGGGGCACCCCAAAGGCACAACAGTTGTTTCTTAGCCGTGTGCGGTGCCCCCCTCCAAAGTTTACCACCTCGGTCATATTGTCGCAGTGCTTAGGAGAAGCCCTGCGCGGATCACATCACCAACACCGTCGCCACGCCGTTGTGCTGATGGAACTCTCCCTTGATCCTCCACTGGATCAAGAGCTCGAGGTACGTCATCGTGCTGAACGTGTGCTGAACACAGAGGTGCCGTACATTCGTACTTGGATCGGTTGGATCGTGAATACATTCGACTACATCAACCGCGTTACTAAACGCTTCCGCTTTCGGTCTACGAGGGTACATGGACACACTCTCCCGTCTCGTTGCTATGCTTCTCCTAGATAGATATTGCGTGATCGTAGGATTTTTTTTGAATTACTACGTTCTCCAACAGTGGCATCTGAGCCAGGTTTATGTGTAGATGTTTATATGCACGAGTAGAACACAATGAGTTGTGGGCGATAATAGTCATACTGCTTACCACCAATGTCTTACTTTGATTCGGCAGTATTGTTGGATGAAGCGGCCCGGACCGACATTACATGACCGTGTTCATGAGACTGGTTCTACCGACGTGCTTTGCACACAGGTGGCTGGCGGGTGTCTGTTTCTCCAACTTTAGTTGAATCGAGTTTGACTACGGCCGATCCTTGTTGAAGGTTAAAACAACACACTTGACGAAAATCGTTGTGGTTTTGATGCGTAGGTAAGAACGGTTCTTGCTAGAAGCCCGTAGCAGCCACCTAAAACTTGCAACAACAAAGTAGAGGACGTCTAACTTGTTTTTACAGGGCATGTTGTGATGTGATATGGTCAAGACGTGATGAGATATAAATTGTTGTATGAGATGATCATGTTATGCAAAAGTTATCAGCAACTGGTAGGGGCCTTATGGTTGTCGCTTTATTGTATGAAATGCAATCGCCATGTAATTGCTTTACTTTATCACTAAGCGGTAGTGATAGTCGTGTAAGCAACAGTTGGCGAGACGACAATGACGCTACGATGGAGATCAAGGTGTCAAACCGGTGATGATGGAGATCATGACGGTGCTTTGGAGATGGAGATCAAAGGCACAAGATGATGATGGCCATATCATGTCACATATTTTGATTGCACGTGATGTTTATCCTTTATGCATCTTGTTTTGCATAGTACGACGGTAGCATTATAAGATGACCCCTCACTAAATTTCAAGGTATAAGTGTTCTTCCTGAGTATGCACCGTTGCTACAGTTCGTCGTGCCGAGACACCATGTGATGATCAGGTGTGATAGGTGTTGGGGAACGTAGTATTTCAAAAAAATCCTACGATCACGCAAGATCTATCTTGGAGAAGCATAGCAACGAGCGGGGAGAGTGTGTCCATGTACCCTCGTAGACCGAAAGCGGAAGCGTTTAGTAACACGGTTGATGTAGTCGAACGTCTCCGCGATCCAACCGATCCAAGTACCGAACGTACGGCACCTCCGCGATCTGCACACGTTCAGTTCGGTGATGTCCCTCGAACTCTTGATACAGTTGAGGCCGAGGGAGAGTTTCGTCAGCACGACGGCGTGGTGAAGGTGATGATGAAGTTACCGGCGCAGGGCTTCGCCTAAGCACTACGACGATATGGCCGTGGTGTGTTTCTGTGGAGGGGGGCACCGCACACGGCTAAAAGATCAACTTATGTGTCTATGGGGTGCCCCCTCCCCCGTATATAAAGGAGGGAGGGAGGAGGCCGGCCGGCCCCTAGAGGCGCGCTCCAAGGAGAGGAGTGCTAGTAGGACACCAAGTCCTAGTAGGATTCCACTTGGTGGAAGGGCGGAAGAAGGAAGGAGAGGGAGAGGGAGAGGGAAAGAGGGGCCGCGCCCCCCTCCGCTAGTCCTATTCGGACTCCCCTGGGGGGGGGGCGCCACCTCCTGGCTGCTGCCCTCTCTCTCCCCCAAGGCCCACTAAGGCCCATTACTTCCCCGGGGGGTTCCGGTAACTCCTCCGGAACTCCAGTTTTATCCGAAACTATCGGGAACACTTCCGGTGTCAGAATAACATGGTCCAATATATCTGTTGGAGTAAATGGCCACAGGTAGCCTAACCGACTCCCCCTGGCTCTTCAAAAAATTATCAGGCCATTCGAGCCTTCGAGCATACGGAGCACAGGGCCGCCTTCCCCCGGCCGGCTATCCCCAGGGCCGACTACCAGAAGGCGACCCGGCCTCAGAAACCTTCCCCAAGAAAGCTACGAGATGGCCGACTCCAGGAAGCCGGCCCCAAGAGGGCCGACTCCCAGAAGCCGGCCATGAAGAAAGCCGACTCCCAGAAGCCGGCCAAGACTGCACCCACCAAGATTGCATCCACATAACAGTGATAAGACAGGGCGTGGCCACAGTACAGCCCACTACCCCCGAATCCCGGAGCAGGCATGGCCACAGGGCGCCGTACGGGCCAGCCATCTCCCGTCCGGCGCGACACTGTAGCCATGTTGACCTCGATGTCACCCACGACAGGCGCCAGTACGGCCCGCGGGCGGCGGGCCCCCCTTAGCCAGAGAGACACTCGAAGGCGGCCCGGCCTCCCCTAGTCGGCCAGGGGCGTAGCCGGCTCCCAATAGCCGGCTACCTCCCTCCCTCGAAACATGTGCCTCATTAAGGAGACAAGACGAGGTAAGGCTACAGTGAGAGCCCGCAAGGCGGCGGCACTGTAGCCACACTTACCTCGACAAAGCCCTCGTCATCAGAGGCGAGGCAACAGTAACCAGCCGCCGACAAGGCCCCCAAGCGGTGGGGCCGGCCTGTCGGCCAAGAGGCCGGCAGCCGGCGGGACCCACCAGTCGGCGGGCCCTAATGGCCGGCGGAGAAGCCGGCGAGCATAGACACTGACGGCTGGGACCCGCGCCCAGCCGAATTACCATTGTACCCCTGGGGGGTAGGCCTATATAAACCCCCCGGGACACCCATGCAAAGGGTTGATCTCATAGAGTTTCACACACCACATAGAGAGAAAAGGAGAGCTAGCCTTGCCCTTCTTCTTCCTCTAGCCAAACAGCTCAAGGAGCACTTGTAGCTACTTGTATTGATCTAGTGATCATGCGGAGACACCGCAGAGCAGGACTAGGGGTGTTATCTCCATGGAGAGCCCCGAACCTGGGTAAGATCCGCCGGCGTGCATGTCTTCGCCTTATCCCGTTTCCAGGCACCGGCGATGTCTTACTGGCTCCCACAATGATAAGCCACCCGTTGGCATATGTCGCACCTACCACCCGACAATATCAATCTTTATGTCTCGACCATTTCGAGACTCCTCGTCATGTCCGTGATCTCATCCGAGACTCCGAAAAACCTTCGATACATCAAATCACATAACTCATAGTACGAATCGTCATTGAACGTTAAGCGTGCGGACCCTACGGGTTCGAGAACTATGTAGACATGACCGAGACACATCTGCGGTCAATAACCAATAGCGGTACCTGGATGCTCATATTGGCTCCTACATATTCTACGAAGATCTTTATCGGTCAAACCGCATAACAACATACGTTGTTCCCTTTATCATCGGTATGTTACTTGCCCGAGATTCGATCATCGGTATCACCATACCTAGTTCAATCTCGTTATCGGCAAGTATCTTTACTCATTTCGTAATGCTTCATCCCGCAACTAACTCATTAGTCACATTGCTTGCAAGGCTTATAGTGATGTGCATTACCGAGAGGGCCCAGAGATACCTCTCCGACAATCGGAGTGACAAATCCTAATCTCGATCTATGCCAACTCAACAAACACCATCGGAGACACCTGTAGAGTATCTTTATAATCACCCAGTTACGTTGTGATGTTTGATTGCACAATAAGTGTTCCTCCGGTATTCGGGAGTTGCATAATCTCATAGTCATAGGAACATGTATGAGTCATGAAGAAAGCAATAGCAATAAACTAAATGATCATAGTGCTAAGCTAACGGATGGGTCTTGTCCATCACATCATTCTCTAATGATGTGATCCCGTTCATCAAATGACAACACATGTCTATGGCTAGGAAACATAACCATCTTTGATAAACAAGCTAGTCAAGTAGAGGCATACTAGGGACACTCTGTTTGTCTATGTATTCACACATGTACTAAGTTTCCGGTTAATACAATTCTAGCATGAATAATAAACATTTATCATGATATAAGGAAATATAAATAACAACTTTATTATTGCCTCTAGGGCATATTTCCTTCATTCTCCCACTTGCACTAGAGTCAATAATCTAGATTACATAGTAATGATTCTAACACCCATGGAGTCTTGGTGCTGATCATGTTTTGCTCGTGAGAGAGGCTTAGTCAACGGGTCTGCAACATTCAGATCCGTTTGTATCTTGCAAATCTCTATGTCCCCTTCCGACACTTGATGACAGATGGAATTGAAGCGTCTCTTGACGTGCTTGGTTTTCTTGTGAAATCTGGATTCCTTTGCCAAGGCAATTGCAGCAGTATTGTCACAAAAGATTTTCATTGGACCCGATGCACTAGGTATGACACCTAGATCGGATATGAACTCCTTCATCCAGACTCCTTCATTCGCTGCTTCCGAAGCAGCTATGTACTCCGCTTCACACACAGATCCCGCCACGACGCTCTGTTTGGAACTGTACCAACTGACTGCTCCACCATTCAACATAAATACGTATCCGATTTGTGACTTAGAGTCATCCAGATCAGTGTCAAAGCTTGCATCGACGTAACCATTTACGACGAGCTCTTTGTCACCTCCATAAACGAGAAACATATCCTTTGTCCTTTTCAGGTATTTCAGGATGTTCTTGACCGCTGTCCAGTGATCGACTCTTGGATTACTTTGGTACCTCCCTACTATACTTATAGCAAGGCACACATCAGGTCTGGTACACAGCATTGCATACATGATAGAACCTATGGCTGAGGCATAGGGAATGACTTTCATTTTCTCTCTATCTTCTGCAGTGGTCGGGCATTGAGTGTCACTCAACTTCACACCTTGTAACACATGCAAGAACCCTTTCTTTTACTAATCCATTTTGAACTTCTTCAAAATCTTATCAAGGTATGTGCTTTGTGAAAGTCCAATTAAGCGTCTTGATCTATCTCTATAGATCTTGATGCCCAATATGTAAGCAGCTTTACCGAGGTCTTTCATAGAAAACTCTTATTCAAGTATCCTTTTATGCTATCCAAAAATTTTATATCATTTCCAATCAACAATATGTCATCCACATATAATATTAGAAATGCTACAGAGCTCCCACTCACTTTCTTGTAAATACAGGCTTCTCCCAAAGTCCGTATAAAACCATATGCTTTGATCACACTATCAAAACGTTTATTCCAACTCTGAGAGGCTTGCACCAGTCCATAAATGGATCGCTGGAGCCTGCACACTTTGTTAGCACCCTTTGGATCGACAAAACCTTCTGGTTGCATCATATACAACTCTTCTTCTAGAAATCCATTCAGGAATGCAGTTTTGACGTCCATTTGCCAAATTTCATAATCATAAAATGCGGCAATTGCTAACATGATTCAGACAGACTTAAGCATCGCTACGTGTGAGAAAGTCTCATCGTAGTCAACTCCTTGAACTTGTTGAAAACTTTTTGCAACAAGTCGAGCTTTGTAGACAGTAACATTACCATCAGCGTCGGTCTTCTTCTTGAAGATCCATTTATTTTCTATGGCTTGCTGATCATCGGGGAAGTCAACCAAAGTCCAGACTTTGTTCTCATACATGGATCCCATCTTAGATTTCATGGCCTCAAGCCATTTCGCGGAATCTGGGCTCATCATCGCTTCCTCATAGTTCGTAGGTTCATCATGGTCAAGCAACATGACGCCCAGAACAGGATTACCATACCACTCTGGTGCGGATCTTACTCTGGTTGACCTATGAGGTTTGGTAGTAACTTGATCAGAAGCTTCATGATCATCATCATTAGCTTCCTCACTAATTGGTGTAGGAATCACTGGAACTGATTTCTGTGATGAACTACTTTCCAATAAGGGAGCAGGTACAATTACCTCATCAAGTTCTACTTTCCTCCCACTCACTTATTTCGAGAGAAACTCCTCTAGAAAGGATCCATTCTTAGCAACGAATATCTTACCTTCGGATCTGTGATAGAAGGTGTACCCAAGAGTCTCCTTTGGGTATCCTATGAAAACACATTTGTTTGATTTGGGTTTGAGCTTATCAGGTTGAAGCTTTTTCACATAAGCATCGCAACACCAAACTTTAAGAAACGACAACTTGGGTTTCCTGCCAAACAACAGTTCATATGGCGTCGTCTCAACGGATTTAGATGGTGCCCTATTTAACGTGAATACATTCGTCTCTAAATCATGACCCCAAAACAATAGCAGTAAATCAGTAAGAGACATCATAGATCGCACCATATCTAAGAGGGACAATTCCATTTATCCCCCTAACTTGAGCCACCACCTGGCATTTGCCCCTAATTTTTAGGTATGCTCAAAAATACCCCTCTTCCGTCAAGTCACCTTACAGAAATGCCCTTCTGTGCCGTTACCGTCCGGTCAAAGGGGTTTGACCGTTTGGTGAATAGTAAATGGTGAACAGTAAATTCAGAAAAATAGCAAAAAAAATCAAAAAAATCTGAAATTTTGTGGGATCGAAGATACTCAAGGGAGCAAGGCGCGTGCAAGTTTTGGCACAGTTTGGACATTCCAGCAGCTCGTGTCAAACGAAAAACTTTAAAATGTACCCCGTGAGCAGTAAATTAAAAAAAATAGCAAGAAAATTCAAAAAAATTTGAAATTTTTTGGCATCAAAGAGGCTGGGGTGCGCAAGGTTCCTGCATTTTTTTGCGTTTCGACACTGTAGGAGCTCGTGGAGAAAAAACAAAATTTGGCGCAGAAAAAAACTTTGAAAAAATGCACTATTTTGTTTTTTTGGCTAGAGCACCTCGCATGCCATTTGATCACAAAAATTTGCAAGCCCCTTGCGCACCCAAGCCTCTTTGATGCCAATAAAATTCATATTTTTTAAAAATTTCTTGCTATTTTTTTAATTTACTGTTCACAGCGTATAGATTTAAATTTTTTCCTTTCCCATGAGTTCCTGGAATGTCCAAACAACGCAAAAATTTGCACACACCTTGCGCCCTTAAGTATCTTCGATCCCACAAAATTTCAGATTTTTTTATTTTTTATTGCTATTTTTTCGAATTTACTGTTCCCCATGTTACTATTCACCAGACGATCAAACCCCTTTGACCGGACGGCAAGGGCATTTCTGTAAGGTGACTTCACGGAAGAGGGGTATTTTTGAGCATACCTGAAAATTAGGGGCAAATGCCAGGTGGTGCCTCAAGTTAGGGGGATAAATGGAATTGTCCCTATCTATTAAAGTCCGGTTACGACGTTCGGACACACCATTACGCTATGGTGTTCCGGGTGGCGTGAGTTGCGAAACTATTCCACATAGTTTCAAATGAAGACCAAACTCGTAACTCAAATATTCACCTCCACGATCAGATCATAGAAACTTTATTTTCTTGTTACGATGATTTTCCACTTCACTCTGAAATTCTTTGAACTTTTCAAATGTTTCAGACTTATGTCTCATCAAGTAGATATGCCCATATCTGCTCAAATCATCTGTGAAGGTCAGAAAATAACGATACCCGCCGTGAGCCTCAACACTCATCGAACCGCATACATCAGTATGTATTATTTCCAACTAGTCTGTTGCTTGCTCCATTGTTCCGAAGAATGGAGTCTTAGTCATCTTGCCCATGAGGCATGGTTCGCAAGCATCAAGTGATTCCAAAAGCCCATCAGCATGGAGTTTCTTCATGCGCTTTACACCAATATGACCTAAACGGCAGCGCCACAAATAAGTTGCACTATCATTATTAAACTTATATCTTTTGGCTTCAATACTATGAATATGTGTATCAGTACTATCGAGATTCAATAAAAATAGACCACTCATCAAGGGTGCATGACCATAAAAGATATTACTCATATAAATAGAACAACCATTGTTCTCTGATTTAAATGAATAACCGTCTCGCATCAAACAAGATCCAGATATAATGTTCATGCTTAACGCTGGCACCAAATAATAATTATCCAGGTCTAAAACTAATCCCGAAGGTAGATGTAGAGGTAGCGTGCCGATGGTGATCACATCGACTTTGGAACCATTTCCCACGCGCATCGTCACCTCGTCCTTAGCCAATCTTCACTTAATCTGTAGCCCCTGTTTCGAGTTGCAAATATGAGCAACAGAACCAGTATCAAATACCTAGGTGCTACTATGAGCATTAGTAAGGTACACATCAATAACATGTATATCAAATATACCTTTCACTTTGCCATCCTTCTTATCCGCCAAATACTTGGGGCAGTTCCGCTTCCAGTGACCAGTCCCTTTGCAGCAGAAGCACTCAGTCTCAGGCTTAGGTCTAGACTTGGGCTTCTTGAGCAGCAACTTGCTTGCCGTTCTTTTTGAAGTTCCCCTTCTTCCCTTTGCCTTTCTTCTTGAAACTAGTGGTTTTGTTAACCATCAACACTTGATGCTCCTTCTTGATTTCTACCTCCGCAGCCTTTAGCATCGCGAAGAGCTCGGGAATTGTCTTATCCATCCCTTGAATATTATAGTTCATCACGAAGCTTTTGTAGCTTGGTGGCAGTGATTAAAGAACTCTGTCAATGACACTATCAACCGGAAGATTAACTCCCAATTGAGTCAAATGATTGTGGTACCCAGACATTTTGAGTATATGTTCACTGACAGAACTATTCTCCTCCATTTTGCAGCTGTAGAACTCATTGGAGACTTCATATCCCTCAATCCAGGCATTTGCTTGAAATATTAACTTCAACTCCTGGAACACCTCATATGCTCCATGACGTTCAAAACGTCGTTGAAGTCCCGGTTCTAAGCCGTAAAGCATGGCACATTGAACTATCGAGTAGTCATCAGCTTTGCTCTGCCAGGCGTTCATAACGTCCGGCGTTGCTCCTGCAGCGGGTCTTGCACCTAGCGGTGCTTCTAGGACGTAATTCTTCTGTGCAGCAATGAGGATAATCCTCAAGTTACGGACCCAGTCCGTGTAGTTGCTACCATCATATTTCAACTTAGCTTTCTCTAGGAACGCATTAAAATTCAATGGAACAGTAGCACGGGCCATTTATCTACAACAACATAGATATGCAAAAATACTATCAGGTACTAAGTTCATGATAAATTAAAGCTTAATTAATCATATTACTTAAGAAATCCGACTTAGATAGACATCCCTCTAATCATCTAAGTGATCACGTGATCCATATCAACTAAACCATGTCCGATCATCACTTGAGATGGAGTAGTTTTCAATGATGAACATCACTATGTTGATCATATCTACTATATGGTTCACGCTCGACCTTTCGGTCTCAGTGTTCCAAGGCCATATCTGCATATGCTAGGGTCGTCAAGTTTAACCCGAGTATTCTGCGTGTGCAAAACTAGCTTGCACCCGTTGTATATGAACGAGCTTATCACACCCGATCATCACGTGGTGTCTCGGCACGACGAACTGTCGCAACGGTGCATACTCAGGGGGAACACTTGTACCTTGAAATTTAGTGAGAGATCATCTTATAATGCTACCGCCGTACTAAGCAAAATAAGATGCATAAAGGATAAACATCACATGCAATCAATATAATTGATATGATATGGCCATCATCATCTTGTGCCTTTGATCTCCATCTCCAAAGCACCGTCATGATCACCATCGTCACCGGCTTGACACCTTGATCTCCATCGAAGCATCGTTGTCGTCTCGCCAACTATTGCTTCTACGACAATCGCTACCGCTTAGTGATAAAGTAAAGAAATTACATGGTGATTGCATTTCATACAATAAAGCAATAACCATATGGCTCCTGCCAGTTGCCGATAACTGTTACAAAACATGATCATCTCATACAACAATTTATATATCATCACGTCTTGACCATATCACATCACAGCAAGCCCTGCAAAAACAAGTTAGACGTCCTCTACTTTGTTGTTGCAAGTTTTACATGGCTACTACGGGCTTAGCAAGAACCGTTCTTACCTACGCATCAAAACCACAACGATTTTTTGTCAAGTGTACTGTTTTAACCTTCAACAAGGACCGGGCTTAGTCACACTCGATTCAATTAAAGCTGGAGAAACAGACACCCACTAGCCACCTGTGTGCGAAGCACGGCGGTAGAACCAGTCTCATGAACGCGGTCATGTAATGTCGGTCTGGGCCGCTTCATCCAACAATACCGCCGAATCAAAGTATGACATACTGGTAAGCAGTATGACTATTATCGCCCACAATACTTTGTGTTCTACTCGTGCATATAACATCTACGCATAGACCTGGCTCGGATGCCGCCGTTGGGGAACGTAGTATTTCAAAAATTTCCTACGATCATGCAAGATCTATCTAGGAGAAGCATAGCAACGAGTGGGGAGAGTGTGTCCACGTACCCTCGTAGACCGAAAGTGGAAGCGTTTAGTAACGCGGTTGATGTAGTCAAACGTCTTCACGATCCAACCGATCCAAGTACCGAACGCACGACACCTCCACGATCTGCACACGTTCAGGTCGGTGACGTCCCTCGAACTCTTGATCCAGTTGAGGCCGAGGGAGAGTTTCGTCGGCACGACGGCGTGGTGACTGTGATGATGAAGTTACCGGCGTAGGGCTTCGCCTAAGCACTACGACGATATGACGGAGGTGTGTTTCTGTGGAGGGAGGCACCGCACACGGCTAAAAGATCAACTTGTGAGTCTATGGGGTGCCCCCCTCCCCCGTATATAAAGGAGGGATGGAGGAGGCCGGCTGGCCCCTAGAGGCGCGCCCCAAGGAGAGGAGTCCTACTAGGACTCCAAGTCCTAGTAGGATTCCACTTGGTGGAAGGAGGGAAGAAGGAAGGAGAGGGAGAGGGAGAGAGAAAGAGGGGCCGCGCCCACTCCCCTAGTCCTATTCGGACTCCCCTTGGGGGGCGTGCGCCACCTCTTGGCTGTTAGCCTCTCTCTTCCCTAAGGCCCACTACTTCCCCGGGGGGTTCCGGTAACCCCTCCGGCACTCCGGTTTTATCCGAAACTATCCGGAACACTTCCGGTGTCCGAATAACATGGTCCAATATATTAATCTTTATGTCTTGACCATTTAGAGACTCCTCGTCATGTCCGTGATCTCATCCGGGACTCCGAACAACCTTCGGTACATCAAATCACATAACTCATAATACGAATCATCATTGAACTTTAAGCGTGCGGACCCTACGGGTTCGAGAACTATGTAGACATGACCGAGACACATCTCCGGTCAATAAACAATAGCGGAACCTGCATGCTCATATTGCCTCCTACATATTCTACGAAGATCTTTATCGGTCAAACCGCATAACGACATACGTTGTTCCCTTTGTCATCGGTATGTTACTTGCCCGAGATTCGATCGTCGGTATCACCATACCTAGTTCAGTCCCGTCACCGGAAAGTCTCTTTACTCGTTCTGTAATGCATCATCCCGCAACTAACTCATTAGTCACATTGCTTGCAAGGCTTATAGTGATGTGCATTACCGAGAGGGCCCAGAGATACCTCTCGGACAATCGGAGTGACAAATCCTAATCTCGATCTATGCCAACTCAACAAACACCATCGGAGACACCTATAGAGCATCTTTATAATCACCCAGTTATGTTGTGACGTTTGATAGCACACTAAGTGTTCCTCCGGTATTCGGGAGTTGCATAATCTCATAGTCATAGGAACATGTATAAGTCATGAAGAAAGCAATTGCAATAAACTAAACGATCATAGTGCTAAGCTAACGGATGGGTCTTGTCCTCCACATCATTCTCTAATGATGTGATCCCGTTCATCAAAAGACAACACATGTCTATGGCTAGGAAACATAACCATCTTTGATAAACGAGCTAGTCAAGTAGAGGCATACTAGGGACACTCTGTTTGTCTATGTATTCACACATGTACTAAGTTTCCGGTTAATACAATTCTAGCATGAATAATAAACATTTATCATGATATATGGAAATATAAATAACAACTTTATTATTGCCTCTAGGGCATATATCCTTCAATAAGCTCTACGTTCACATACAACGGGTGCAAGCCAGTTTTGCACATGTAGAATACTCGGGTTAAACTTGACGAGCCTAGGATATGCAGATATGTCCTCGGAACACTGAGACCGAAAGGTCGAATGTGAATCATATAGTAGATATGATGAACATAGTGATGTTCACCATTGAAAACTACTCCATATCACGTGATGATCGGACATGGTTTAGTTGATATGGATCACGTGATCATTTAGATGACAAGAGGGATGTCTATCTAAGTGGGAGTTCTTAAGTAATATGATTAATTGAACTTTAATTTATCATGAACTTAGTACCTGATAGTTTTTGCATGTCTATGTTGTTGTAGATCAATGGCCCGTGCTACCGTTCCCTTGAATTTTAATGCGTTCCTAGAGAAAGCTAAGTTGAAAGATGATGGTAGCAACTATACGGACTGGGTCCGTAACTTGAGGATTATCCTCATTGCCGTACAGAAGAATTACGTCCTGGAAGCACCGCTAGGTGCAAGACCCGCTGCAGGAGCAACTCCAGACGTTATGAACGTCTAGCAGACCAAAGCTGATGACTACTCGATAGTTCAGTGTGCCATGCTTTACGGCTTAGAATCAGGACTTCAACGACGTTTTGAACGTCATGGAGCATATGAGATGTTCCAACAGTTGAAGTTAATATTTCAAGCAAATGTCTGAGTTGAGAGATATGAAGTCTCCAACAAGTTCTATAACTGCAAAATGGAGGAGAATAGTTCTGTTAGTGAACACATACTCAGAATGTCTGGGTACCACAACCACTTGACTCAGCTAGGAGTTAATCTTCCTGATGATAGTGTCATTGACAGAGTTCTTTAATCACTGCCACCAAGCTATAAAGGCTTCATGATGAACTATAATATGCAAGGGATGGATAAGACAATTCCCGAGCTCTTCGCGATGCTAAAGGTTGTAGAGGTACAAATCAAGAAGGAGCATCAAGTGTTGATGGTTAACAAGACCACTAGTTTCAGGAAAAAGGGCAAAGGGAAGAAGGGGAATTTCAAGAAGAACGACAAGCAAGTTGCTGCTCAAGTGAAGAAGTCTAAGTCTGGACCTAAGCCTGAAACTGAGTGCTTCTACTGCAAAGGGACTGGTCACTGGAAGCGGAACTGCCCCAAGTATTTGGCGGATAAGAAGGATGGAAAAGTGGAAGGTATATTTGATATACATGTTATTGATGTGTACCTTACTAATGATCGTAGTAGTGCTTGGTTATTTGATACTGGTTCTGTTGCTCATATTTGCAACTCAAAACAGGGGCTACGGATTAAACGAAGATTGGCTAAGGACGAGGTGACGATGCACGTGGGAAATGGTTCCAAAGTCGATGTGATCACCGTCGGCTTGCTACCTCTACATATACCGTCGGGATTAGTTTTAGACCTAAATAATTGTTATTTGGTGCCAGCGTTGAGCATGAACATTATATCTGGATCTTGTTTAATGCGAGTCGGTTACTCATTTAAATCAGAGAATAATGGTTGTTCTATTTATATGAGTAATATCTTTTATGGTCATGCACCCTTGATGAGTGGTCTATTTTTGTTGAATCTCGATTGTAGTGATGCACATATTCATAATATTGAAGCCAAAAGATGCAAGGTTAATAATGATAGTGCAACTTATTTGTGGCACTGCCGTTTAGGTCATATTGGTGTAAAGCGCATGAAGAAACTCCATGCTGATGGGCTTTTGGAATCACTTGATGCTTGCGAACCATGCCTTATGGGCAAGATGACTAAGACTCCGTTCTCCGGAACAATGGAGCGAGCAACTGACTTGTTGGAAATAATACATACTGATTTATGCAGTCCGATGAGTGTTGAGGCTCGCGGCGGGTATCATTATTTTCTGACCTTCACATATGATTTGAGCACATATGGGTATATTTACTTGATGAAACATAAGTCTGAAACATTTGAAAAGTTTCAAGAATTTCAGAGTGAAGTGGAAAATCATCGTAACAAGAAAATAAAGTTTCTATGATCTGATCATGGAGGTGAATATTTGAGTTATGAGTTTGGTCTTCATTTGAAACAATGTGGAATAGTTTCGCAACTCACGCCACCTGGACACCACAGCGTAATGGTGTGTCCGAACATCCTAACCGTACTTTATTAGATATGGTGCGATCTATGGTGTCTCTTACTGATTTACCGCTATCGTTTTGGGGTTATGCTTTAGAGATGGCTGCATTCACATTAAATAGGGCACCATCTAAATCCGTTGAGACGACACCATATGAACTGTGGTTTGGCAAGAAACCTAAACTGTAGTTTCTTAAATTTGGGGCTGCGATGCTTATGTGAAAAAGCTTCAACCTCATAAGCTCGAATCCAAATCGGAGAAATGTGTCTTCATAGGATACCCAAAGGAGACTGTTGGGTACACCTTCTATCACAGATCTGAAGGCAACATATTCGTTGCTAAGAATGGATCCTTTCTAGAGAAGGAGTTTCTCTCGAAATAAGTGTGTGGGAGGAAAGTAGAAGTTGATGAGGTAATTGTACCTTCTCACGAATTGGAAAGTAGTGCATCATGGAAATCAGTTTTTCCTACACCAATTAGTGAGGAAGCTAATGATGATGATCATGAAACTTCAGCGTTACTACCGAACCTCGTAGGTCAACCAGAGTACGATCCGCACCAGAGTGGTACGGTAATCCTGTTCTGGAGGTCATGTTACTTGACCACACTACAAAAAAAGACACATCCGTGACATTTTGGGTCGAACGAAAAAAAATCTGTCATACTTATGACACTTCTATGACGATAATTGTGACAAAACCCAGTATCATCATAGATGTGGTGGGGTCCTACTTCTATGACAAAAGATCATGACAGAAAATGGGATTTTTGTCCTGGGCGGGCAGGAGACGCAGCTGCATGACATTCTCTAGGTCGTCCATGACGGAAAAAACCATGGTAGAAGCGAGGGCGAGGAAAATATCGGGGAGTTCCCTGTTACGGTGGGTGGTCGGGGGCCGAGCGATGCGCGTATCTCTCATACGTACGTGCGTGTGTGCGAGGCGTTGCGCTCTAACTGAACCCGAGCGATTGCACTGCAGGCTACGCGTTACTGAACCCGAGCGACCGATCGATCCCTTGCTGTTAACTGAACCCGAGTGATTCCTTCGCTACTGCTGCTAACTGAAGCCGATTGATGCTGCCTCTGGATGAATAGTGAGTGTTGTTGGGGGGGGGGGTTGGATGAACAGTTACCGGTGGGGGGTTGGTTGAACAGGACCCCGTGGTAGTAGAGGCCGTTGCCGCTGGATGAACAGTGCCCCGATCGGTCGAGACGGTGGATGAACAGGACCCCGTGGAGGGCTGGATGAACATGACCCCGTGGAGGGATGGTTGAACAGTAGCCGGTGGAGGGCTGGATGAACAGTAGCCCCTTGTAGGGGTGGTTGAATAGGACCTCATGGAGAGGGCTGATTGAACAGTAGCCGGTGGAGGAGCGGGCGGTGGAGGCTGGATGAACAGTCGCATGTGAAGGCTGGAGGAAGTCGACGGTGGATGAACAGTAGCCCGTGGAGGCAGTCGACGGTGGAGATGAACAATATCCCGTGGAGTCCCGTTTTGCGGTACACCACACCCCTCCCGATGAACAGGACCCCCGTTTCGACCGTAGCGCTCCAACACAAGTCTGTTTCCTTCGTTTTGCGGTACGCCACACCCCTCCCGATCAACAGGACCTCGTTTCCACTGTAGGAGGTCCGTTTCCTCTGTTTTGCGGTACGCCAGACCCCTCCCGATGAACAGGATCCCGTTTCGACCGTGGCCGGTCGAACACAAGGCCATTTCCTCCGTTTTGCGGTACGCCAGGCCTCGTTTCCATCGGCTATTCCGTCCAAGCCGGTTGGCTCCCAATGAACACGACGTATTCTATTGCCTCCCGATGAACACGACGCATTCCGTTGCCTCCCCATGAACACGACGACGACACAATTTCTCCGTTTCGACCCAGCCATGTACACGAGACCTGGCCGTACGTATGCGCGAGTAGGCGTTCGAGACCCCGCCCGTATGTACGTACGTGGCCGTATTTACTTTCTTGCACCCTGGCTACTATACATACGTGTACATGCTACATGCGGGCCTCTACTACGACACGTGCACGTCTCTACTATGACACATGCCCTTCCTTACACGGCCATGGTTCATCGCTGCAGCCTGCAGACAGACCAATCGTATGTACGTACACGTTCGCGACCAGAATGACAACGCTACGTGCGCTTTGACCAGGTGGGTCCTGACTGTCAGGCACTTCCTTGCGTGCGAAGATGTAGCTGGTGGGTCCCAGCAGTCAGGGGAAACGTTTTTTTCACAAAATACGGTGGCCCGTCCGGTGGGTCCCTGCTGTCAGGTGGAGGAATCATTATTTTCCGCGTAATAAGGAGGCACTTCCTTGCTGCGGCCGTGGACCCACCTGTCAGCCTCTCCATGTACAGTACTCTTCCGATGGAAGTCGGTCGTTGACCACATTGACCACGCCGCGCCGAGAGCACCAAGGTGGTGGACGACGGCGAGGCCTAGGAAGGGGACAACACGGAGCTGGGGAAGACGCGGCAGTGGATGCCCACACAGAGAGGAGTACGAGGGTTCACTAGTTCGGCTGCGGTGTGAGGCTGCCGTCGCCGCAGGGCCTGGCCAGCGGTGGGAGTAGTAGGGGGCGGTGAGGCCTCCGCGGCAGCACAGCCAACCACGGGAGGCAGGAGCAGGCGGCACGACCGGCGCTGGTTTGGGCGGCTGGAGCAAGTAGACCAGAGGTTGAAGAAGCACTACGGCCGTTGGATGGACATTGTACGGTCACTGGAGCTAGAATCATTCATATTGACTAAGTTGACAAAGCCCTCCGTCCCCGCTAATTTAGTAGGACCACAAGTCAGCCTCCCACTATGGTGGGTCCCAGCTAGCAGGGGGTATTCATTTTTTTGTGCGTAATAAGGAGGCACTTCCTTGCGTGCGAAGATATAGCTGGTGGGTCCGACTTGTCAGCGGGGGGAACGTTTTTTCGCGATATACAGAAGCCCTTCCGATGGGTCCCAGCTATCAGGTGGAGGAATCATTATTTTGCATGTAACAAGGAGGCATTTCCTTGTGTGCGGCCGTGGACCCAGCTGTCAGCCTCTCCACGCACAGTCTACTTCTGATGGATGTCGTTCGTTGACCACGTTGACCACTCCGCTCCGAGCGCATCCAAGGTGGTGGACAACAGCGAGGCCCCGGACAACAACGAGCCGGAGATGGGAAGACGCGGGATTAGAGTCGCAGACGGAGAGGTGTACAAAGGTTAACTGGTTCTGGTGTGGTGTGGTTCGGCAGTCGGTGGAGAAGAATAGGAGGTGTGGAGGGGTGGAGGGATGACCTGGCCAACGGTGGGTAGCGCTTCACAGCGAAGCGTGCTAAGCAGAGCTGGTAGCAGTAGGAGGCGGGAGTAGGTGGTCCCGATGGCACTAGAGGAAGAAGACGAGAGATTGGAGATGGATGCCGGTCGTTGGATGTAAATCCAACGGCTAACGATGTCAGAATCATTTGTTGACTAAGTTGACAACGACTTGCATTGGCTTCGACCTATTGGCCCACATTTCAGCCTAAAAAAATGTGGCACGTATTCAACCCTTTTTTTAGAATTTACAGTCAATTTGATCTATTTTTTTTAGAATTACAGTCCATTTGCTGGGCTGGGTGAACAAATAATGTAGCGTCCATGCGGCCCATTTATTTTTTCCTAAAAAATTACAGGCCATTTGCACTTTCTCGAAATACACGATTTTGCTGGGCTGATTCTAATTATAATGTTGGGTTGGGCGCAGCAATGTTATCAAAAAATAAACAGGGGTTGAGCATTTTGTTATAAATATATTTAAATAATAAGTGATTTATTATTACATTGGTCCTTAAATCTTACCAAGCTTTTGTACACAATCACCAGGATTTTCGTTGCCAAAAAATCCAGGATTTTATTGTTAAGAAATTATTTTTATAAGTTAATAAGATGTGGGATATTGTTTTCTTACATATGTAAGTATCTGTTAAATATATGATGACAATAACAATAATATAATAACATATAAAATAATTTAAATATATATAATATAGTTAGAAGGGAAAAATAAGTTGGACCAGGCGTTCCTATTCTTATATAGAAAAATAGAACAGACCTCTGCGTTTTCTTCAAAAAAATACATAAATTGGGCTGCCGATGTTTCAGGAAAAATAAAACCTCGGATGGGAGGTCCATAGGCCGGTCGATACATGACGGCCTCAAAAAAATACAAACCGACATGTCGTGGACTGCGCATGTTAAAAAAGAAATCCTAGACGGGGCAGCCCAAAACCCAGCTGATACTTGCTGCCCCAGTGATAATAAATGATACCTGCCAGCTCCCCGGCTTCGTTGTGAATTTATCTCCTATAGTAACTATGTTGAAGCACCTAAAAAAATGTAACTATGTTGACAAACCCGTGGGCTCCAACGTCAGTATAGCATTAGGAGGAAGTATTTTTTTCGATGAGGCACTTGCTTGCGTACGACCATAGACCTGGTGGGTCCCGACTGTCCGCCTCTCCACGTACAGTCCTCTCCAGATTCCTCTCGTTTGTTCAACATGTTCACAATGGCAGACAGCGGCGCCGCAGCGAGCGCACAAAGGCGCAGGAGGAGATCGGACCATCTGAGGCAGTGCCTTATTTGTAACGAAAGTACTGAACTAGCCCAGTGGCCAAGTGACACTACCCGACAGCTGTTCCGCCCGGGTTCGATTCCACCTGATGCAGGGAAAATATCTCCAAATTTTTTGCCTCTGCCATTATTGACATGTGGGTCCCCATTGTCATCTACGCACACCACGTCCAACACTTGCCAAAACTTCGTCCCTCGTTTTCTCTGTTTTTCGCACACTCGACATTGTGTGGGCATTTTGAAAATAGCATACCTTTTTGACTGTGCATCATATGAAGATGTGCTATGCATGAATGTTGATCAGCATGATGTTAACTGGCTGGTAGTTCCATTTTCGACCATGAATAAAACTTCCAACATGATGTTAACCCTATTTGAAAAGGCCGTGTTAATATAAATGCTCTGCCTCTGAAAGTTGCAGTTTCTTATCTGAAACTGAACTTGCAGTTTCTTATCTGAAACTGAAACTTGCAGTTTCTTCTCTGAGAATCACATTGTCTGCACTTTTATACTCCTATGAAACTACAATTTTTAAGTGCTAAAAATAGATCTCTAGAATTCATAAGATACTTCATATGCTCAATACTGCAAATCTGAAATTCAAAAGACATTCATATCTGAAAGTACTCTCAAAATACACAACACAAAACACAATTCACAACCTGCAAATACTGACAACCCTAAGCTCCTCCTGACAATTCACAACCTGCCCGACTATTGGGCTGGGGGGGGGGCAGTCCCCTCCTATTCCTCGCGGCAAACAGCCGCCCCGTGAGACGATGTGAATGGCAAGGGAGAGGATGGCGGGGAAGCGTCGTCGGGCCAACTGCTTTTCTCCTCTTGCGGTTGGGTTCGGTCGACGAAGACTCCACCGGCTCGCTCTGGCACGACACACTCACAAACGGCACCCTGTAGATGTTCGATCCTTCAATCTCTGGTGGATGCTCCATCTGGGATCGATACTCCCACCACCGCTCCCTCACGATCGTATTTGGTGAATCTGTTTGCTCCATGGCCCAGAGGAGCAACTCTATGTACTCCCGCACGACTCCCTTCGGGAGTATCGCTGCCTTTTCACTCTGTTGCAGATATTTGGCCATGGATGTCGCCGTCGCCGCTAGTTTGTCCTTGTTGTCAAACCAAGACTGTATCTCCAACATCCTAGCTAGCTTCACAGGCTCGCCGTCTGCGATCCTCACGTATCGGTTGTACTCCTCCATCGATCTACTTCTCCACAACACCTTCACTCGCCAGCGGTGGTTTTTGAATGGAAGAGGAGAGGAGCAGCGCTAGTTTTGGATTAGAACAGGAGAGGAGCGATGCTGGTTTTGGATTGGAACAGGAGAGGAGGGGCGGTGGTTTTGAAATGGAAGAGGAGAGGAGCGGCGCTGGATTTATATTGGAACAGGAGAGGAGCGGCGGTGGTTTAAGAGGAAAGGAGCGACGCTCGTCTTGGAAGTATTTTTTGTTTTGCGTATTTTGGGTCAAAGTTTGACCACGTACTGTATTTGACAAGCAAAATGTGAATGCATGTCACCAAAAATTGTATCGTTTGGTTCGTATCTGAATGTACTTTCAAATTATATTATTTTTTCAACGTATAACATATATTTTATTTGTGAAAATCATGGTCAATTATGACCCAGAATAAAAGGGAGACTAGTTAATGTGGGGTCGCTTTCTTAATTGGAGGGTAAATTGATTTTGATTTTGATCCAGTCACAGCGCGCCGGCCCTCTCGTCCAATCCTAAATCGCTGCCGCACGCTCCTCTCCTCTTCTCCATTGCAAAACCACCTCCTCTCCTCTCCATCATCTCCATTCCAAAACCACCTCCTCTCCTCTCCATCATCTCCATTCCAAAACCACCGCCTCGCCTCTCCCTCTTCTCCATTGCAAAACCACCTCCTCTCTCCTCGGACGAGGATCCCCTGACGTAGCCCATCCTGCCATTGAGACATTGCCACATGGGTCCCACCAAGCGCGGGGCCCACCTGTCAGCGACCGAAAGGCAGGGAAACCTCTCCTCTCCATCATCTCCGTTCCAAAACCACTGTCTCGCCTCTCACTCTTCTTCAATGCAAAACCACCCCTCTCCTCTCCATCATCTCCATTGCAAAACCACGGTCTCGCCTCTCCCTCTTCTCTATTGTAAGACCACCGTCTCTCCTCCCATCTTCCAAAGCTAGCACCGGACCACTCAGAAGGACATCTATGGAGAGGATGCAGCAGCGAATCAGGCAGATCGCCGGCGGCGACCAGGCAAAGTTAGCCAGGTTGAAGGATATCCTTACTTGGTTTGACAATGAGTGGGAGATTTCGAGGACGGTGAGGGCCATGTGGCAATGTATGCGAAAGAGCGAGACGGCGGCGATGAGGGTGGCAATGTACTCCTCGGCGGCAGTCACGCCGCAGTCCTTCGAGTTCATCGAGTATCTCCCTGGGCGATGGAGCAGACAGATTCGCCCGAGGCGAAAGTCAGGCGGAGGTGGTGGGCGTACAGGTCGAAGGTCGAGCACCCAGAGGATAGCGAATTGATCGAGTATGGTGTGCCGTTCGTGAGGGTGCAGAGCCAGCCGGAGCCACATGAGTATCCGTTCTACCACCGCAAGAGGAGGCCGGATGGCGCGACGTCGCTTCCCCGCCGTTCTCCACGGTTCCCTCGATGCTCGCCTCATTTCAATGGTGTTGGTAGGGTTTAAGGTAAGCTTCGCACTAAACTATTCTTCCATCTGCTCATGCTTACAATTAGTGTGACAACTAATAAAAATCATGCTTACAATCAGTCTCCGAGTACTATGCCAATCACCAAAAAATAGCTCTGGACCTTTGGGTCAAAGTTGTGACACTGTGTACAAATAAAGAAAAATAGATCTGTGTTTCTTTCAGAAAAGAGTACTCCCTAGAAAACTGCCAACATAAGCTACTAGTATTTTTTTGAAGTCTAAGTTACTAATATTTGGTTAGAGGATTTGCTGCCGAGAAAGATCCGTCCACAGTGAGCGCCACACATCCCACAGGTGGTGGTGGATGCCAATGCTTAGATGGAGCAGGGTTGGTGTCGGTAATTTTTACTTGGCACCTCGCACTCGCATATATGCCGGTTCCATCCGTACATTTGTGCAGTTCCATCCGTAATTTTTACTTACCCTGTTTGCACAGATAATGAAAAAGCGTGATTACATTATAGTGGCACTAGTTGATGAAACATACACTAATAAATAGAATAAAATATTGCGATAGTATCATAGTATGCCATGCTGCGAGGGCGAGATGGGCCCTGCGACGCCTCATACGGTACGCCTCATACTGGAAATCGACCCAAGTCTCCCCGATACACCTTCTGCCAGTGATGAACAAGAATGTACAACGGTAGTACAAGGAGGGGCCTTGAGACATTCCAATCTCTACTTTTGTGCAGATCAACTAAAATTAAGCACCCCAGTTTGCAAAAACGCTTAAACATTAACAATGGGACTAGTTGATGAAACATATACTAACAAAGAGAAGTACTTTCTTTATCTACATTGGAAATGAAATGATAGAGAGGACACTCGCTCTATTTTAACTGTATTATTACTTCATTTTATCAGTGGCACTAGGGTCGAGCAGGTGGCAAACGAGGTGTACCGTGCGTCGCAAGGATGGAGGCCGGGGGTGCTTAGACTGGGATGCTGAAGCTGGCTCTATCTTCCCCCCTGATGTTTCTGTGGTAGCATTTGGGTTGTAATCCAAACTTGGTCGAGCTGGTGCTGCGTCCCCCTACCTGCCTAGCTTATGTGGCGAACTTGTCTCCTGCTAGTACTCAGTCCGGTCTAGTAGTAGTTGCATAACTGCCCGTTTACACTGAGATGTTGTCGGATAATGGTTCTCTATGGTAGGGTTTCTTTAATGAAATCGGAGGAAACCCCCTCTTTCGATATATATAAAAAAATCTGTGGCACTAGCGGTGCCAAAACATTGCCTCAAATTAATAGTGCCACTAGATTAAGGTGCAAAATAATAACATTACTGCTTTATCATGGCAGTGCCAAAACAGTAGCACAAGAGCAGACTCAACATGCAGGATCTTTGGCAAATGGTCAGACCAAAAAGGAACATACCTCGTGATGGGAACCATATCTGCAGTCAACGCCATCGTAGAAGGGATGACACCAGTCACCAACATGGATGATTCAATTCATGGGACCTTTTGGTGCAGTTCACCTAAAATGAAGCAATGTCCCATGAGCTAGCAGCTTCTTCTTCATTTTTTTAAGAAAAGGGCTCCAGCCCCGGTTCCATTTCCATCAGAAAACGAAACCCACAGAGCTTCTTCTTCATTAGTTGCAATAAAATTGAGCAACATCAAGGTTGGTTGTGAAGCTCCTGGAATGTTCAACTATAATTTAGATATCATTTGTGCAGTTCAACTAAGATCAAGCGTGAAATGTATGTCTCTGTTTACACAAAAAAGGTGGAAAGGAGGGTGACAAACAAGTGATGAAACATACATCAAATGAAAAGAAGCATGTTCCTTATCTGAATGGCAATCCTACAAGGACAGTAGCAATTTCTAAAGTAGCAGCATTGCTAGATATTAGTGTGGGCATTAGGATTAACTATGACAACCGTTAAATACGACATTACTCTAATGGTGCCATTGCTTCATTTTAGCAGCAACATTACATTAACAGCTGCTATAGAGTTGGTACTTGGGCACGGGAGAGTAGGCGGACCAGGACAGTTGCATTTCTAACGAAAAGAAGCAACTTATCTTAATGGGAAATTTAGCAGGACATGAAAAAAGTGCCATTGATTCATATTACTGGAGGCATTACATTGAAAACAACATTGGTTTAATGTGTCCTTACTTTTAACATTGCGACTGCTACATTTTACCAGTGGCATTATATAAGAGTGGCTCGGGGCAACAAACATCAGAATAGGATATCTGGGTTGGTCCCATTTTTGTTCGGTATAGCCACCTTATACTGTGTGAGGCTAGCAAATCTAGTGCTGGACTTACTCTGTTGAGTTGTCCCCCAGTCCCCACTTTCTTTCCTTTTTCAACCAATAGATCGGGTTTATATTGAGTTTGTACTACGTTTCCCTTTATTTCCCTATTAGACCAAGAGACCAGTTGGATAGCCAGTCTCTGCTACTTTTAGCCCCCATTATTTCCTCTTTCGACCAAGTCCTAGATTCAGGTAACAGATCTTCCCCCACCCCACCCCTTTCTTCCTTGTTTGAACCAAGTAGTACTAGATTTGAGTGCATGAACTACTTTTACCTCTTAACAGTCAAAATTTAGGTGGCTTTCGAACAGCCGATCGATCCTATCTACGAGGGGGGCTGGGAAATAGTAAAAGATACAAATGCAGCGACATCAGGAGCTCGGGAAGTAGAGCAAGACCGGTTTCGAAGGAAGTTATACCTGAGGGTCGCCGGGATGTCGCTAGGTGGGCGGCGGGAGGCCGGATCTGCCCACACTACGGCAGCGAGGAAGAAGGGGTTGGAGGCCCTCCCTAGCCAGCGGTGCTTAGGAGAGAACGGCAAGGCACGCTGATCGGGACGCGCCGGCAGTGGGTAAGAGCCGTCGCCGAGGACGACCGCGTGAACGTTGCACCTTCTCACCTTCCCCGGCAGAGAGGATCCGGCTGGATCTGTGACCAGCGGTGAGAAGAGAGAGAGAGAGAGAGAGAGTGGCCACCGCTGTCGTGTTTAGATATGGAGAGGACGAGATAGTGTGAAGAGAGCAACACTAGCAAGCAAGCACGGAGGCTCCTGCCTATATAGTGGAGTACTAGTTTTGTTTTGTCTACCGGAGCTGGCTTGACCTCATCAATGACTGTCGAGAAGTCTTCATGCACGTGCCTCGGAGGCGCAGTTGTCGTCATTTTGATCTGAATCACCGGATTATAACATATAACATGAAAAAATGCCACATGACAAGAAACCATAACCTCACTGCCCAAAGGAGATAACATGAATCCCGACGGACAAACTAGACGAGGATCAAAGCTCAAATTAAAGATAAACTCGTAGAAAAGGGGTCCATCGATAGATGTCCTAATGAACATAGACGGCTTGACCTAGATGGCAACTGAGTAGTCTTCGTGCATGTGCCCCCAATGACCAGTGCCTTGGAGGAACTCAGTTGTCGCTGTTTAACCCTCGCAGTGATCCGAAGCACATGACACCTAATATTGCGAGATGACAAGAAACCTTTTTTTAGATTTCTCGTCAGAACTATAGCCCTATACAACATAGCCTACATGATATGTAGACGATAGCCAATCCAGGCGTGTCTGCTGGAGTCTGGTCACATGCATGGACGAACTGATCTTTCATGTCATGCAGGGATCGTCCAGGCACCAACGTCTGTACAACACTTCTCTAGTACTATCGCTCGTCTCTCTCTTCTATTAACTCACCCAACTTGCGGGGCCAGGGAGTGTGCCTATGGTCGGTTCTCGATTGTGGTCCCACATGTGTGTGCAAACGCAATATGACGCGCGTTCCATTTGGAGAGCGGCGTGCCAGACCGACCGACCGTCTGGGGGGCCACACGAATGCGACGGGCGTGTTGTATACTCCATACATGTGTACCGCCGTTTTATTGAGGCTTTGCTCCATGGCGCAATCCATGGATACAATAATAGTATACTGTACTATTTAAAAGTCGAGGGCGGGGCTTTTCCCGCGCGGTAGGCGGGGCAGTTCCACCTAGTCGGTTCGACAGAGACGCGAGAAGATGAGGGAGTAGGCTGCTGCAAACGTAGGGCTGTGTGATTTGATAGCGAGTTACTGCTGGACAGGTGGGGCCCCGTGATTTGACTTGCCATTTTATCATTTTAACTGCGGCGCTATGACCGGCGTGAGTCTCCCGATTCCTGACCACCTCCATGGTATACAGGTGCCTCTCCCAATGCTCCACCATGTAGAGGCTGGCTCTTGCATGAGAGCCCACTCCTACACTTTTTCCTTGCCTCTTTCCTCCACATATGCAAAAATGCCATGTAAGCGGGCTTATAGCCCACTATTGTACTTGCTTGTACAGGTGCTAAGCCTGCCACATAGGCATAAAGTCTGATGTGGCAAGTTAATTACTCCCTCTGTCTAGGTGTGCAAGTCATCTTACAAAAACCACACTTAGGCGCGGTGCATTAACTGCTACTCCCTCTTTTCCGGTTTATAAGGCTCAAATCTGAAATCTCATCAATCAAGGCATTTTGTGAGTGGAGGAATGTATCTCGTACTTTACAAAACTACCCCATTTAAACTCATGCATTAAATTGGATTAATTGCAGTGCATGCATGCTTGGCCACTAGATACGTAGAAACATTACATGCATTGGTGTGTTCCTTTTTAATTCTTACACGCAAAGATTTAATGCATCTCGGAAACTAAAAATGAGATGGAGATGAGCCCTATAAATTGGAAAAAACAAAAAAGTTGAGATAAGCCCTATAAACCGGAAAGGAGGGAGTACATTGTTTCTTGTTTCTTGACATATCAACCAATAAGAGATGTGGGGTGTGCATGCTTTTAATGACTTGAGACTACCATTTCATTGGAAGAGGTCACTCCTTGGCAAATGCAGTAAATACTACGAAGAAAGAGAAAGAGAGAAGTAAAAAAAACTCTTATAGCCAACCTTAGGCTAGCCATAGTGGGAGTAACTTAGCTAGTAACATAACACATCCCAAGACAAATGTGCTTATGTGTAAAGAGTTAATGACGAGAGACGTGTTTGTGGTAACATAATATGTTACTATAACATAACGCACCCACTGCAAAATGTGTCTACAACCTAATAAATGAAGGCTTGCATGACACTAAACTTAAGTTACTTCCCACTATGAAGGTAGTAACATAGAATAGTAACATATGCATGTTACCACTCTAAGTTACTTCCCACTATGACTAGCCTTATAGCTAACCTTGTTGTATGAGTGACTAAGTGATGACTATGTATGACATGCCAACATCAGATAGCCTAACGCACCGTGTTAAATCTCCAAGGGCGCGACCGTGCGAGCGAGGCGACGGTCGTGGTAGGCGCGACCATGATACGGGCTGCTGGCAGCCCTTGGATCTGAGATCGAACGGTCGCATGCTAAGTTGCTGAAAATTTGCAGAATAACCCTCCAGGATAGGATATTCACCCATAGGTCTAGAATCACGCCATGCAACCGTTTGATCTCAGATCCAAGGGCTCTCGGAAGCCCGTATCATGGGAGAATGGAAAGCTTCGTATCACCTGTAATTTTCCCGACGCTTGACATGACATCGAAAGCCATTTAATTGGGCGTCGGGTAGACATGACATCTAATTGAGCCCCCATAGTACTGTGCATGAATCCATTTATCCACCAAGCAAGCCACTACCCTGCCGTTCGCACGCCCCACTCAACATTTTTACAAAAACCGCTGGCAGTTCACTCCTACTCATCCCCAGACGTCCTTTAACATTACGACAGTTCGCTCCTAGTCGTCCCATCCTTTCACATTACGGCAGTTCCACTAATCCTAACCCTCCTCCCAAATCCATGGCGTCCCAAATCTCCATGATCAGCGGTGAGTACAAGGTTAGAACCATCACCGGCGATGGGTTCGACGTCATCTACACCCGTTCTCCCGCGACGGTGAAAGGATGCCTTGCTCGCTTCAGACTCATGTTCGAAAACTCAAAGGATGAGTGGGTCGCTGGGCTAGATGTTGAGTACACCACAGTCCTGGAAAGCGAGAAGAATCTAAAGGAGGCACAGAAGAAGAAGCCCGCCATGATCCAGGTTTGCGTGCATGACTTATGCTTGGTCTACCACATATGCCATGCCGACGTTGAGTGCGAGGAATTTAAGAACTTCCTCAAGGGCGGCCGAGTCAAATTCGTTACTGTAGACTTTAGGAACGACAAGGATGTCCTGGATCGGATAGGCCTTGTTGTAGGCAACCCCTTCGACCTCCAAAAGAAAGGGCTGGTGCCCTCCCGTGATCAGCCTTCAATGCTGACCCTGGCAGGAGCCATGGTTCATCCTTCATACGGTACACTGAAGAAACCTCCATTCAAGTTTCATCATGCCTGGGAGTGGAATGTACTAGATATAAACCACATCTACTACGCTGCAATGGATGGCTACCTTTGTTTCAATATCTACAAGGTTTGGATGAGCAAGAGGCAAGTGTGCGGTTCAAGCAAAGAAGTATCGCCCAAGAGGAAGTGGGACAAAAGTCGAGCACGTGGATGAGGAGTCCGAGTAAGGTGGCAGTGTCGTTGCTCATGGTGGTTCTAATGCAGTGTCTACCGGATTAGTTGCTTAGTTTAATTTCAGGTATGCTTAGTTTTATTTGAGGGGTGTGTTGTGCTGAGCCCCCAGTAGAACTATGTTATGTTCCTTCTCGTTACTTTAACTCTTCAGTACGTACATACTAGTATTTCTTACAGTTCATCTTTTAGTTGGTATAGTACTACCACTCGTTTATTCACATTATATACGTACAATATATATGGCCAACATCATATAGCCAGCAGTTTAGTTGTAAAAGAATTTCAGGGTGCTTAGTTTTATTTGAGGGGTGTGTTGTGCTGGACACCATTATTCTGACTCAAATCTCTTTGGCCATGTTATAATGACATAAATACCAATGGACCAACATGCCAGCTCTCCCTCTATCTCACTACAGTAAAATAAAGTGTGGGGCCTACTTGATCCCAACATCGTTCTTATTTTCCTGTAAAATTATTCGTTTGGTTAGTCCTGACAAGTGGGGCCACACTTATCATTGTGAGAATCGGCTTATTTTTGTCATATAACATGGTCAACGGGTTTGACATGAAAATAACAATGTCTAATGGCATTTTTGAGCAAACATCTAACTTAACGATGTCATTTTTGAGATATCTAATTGCATTTTTGAGCAGGCATCTCACGGATCGATGGCATTTTTGAGTAGTTGTAACTTATAATGGCAAAACTGAGTAGTGATACACAACTAGTGGCATAAATAATAAGAACCCAAGAATTAAATAGGTATGCTAATTTCTTTAATATAATTTAGCACCCCATTTAAGCACGTACTAGCTTTTTTAGTAGTACTATATGCATAATTTGGTGACGAGCGCTCTCTATATGTACCACCTTTTTTCTTTAATTTCATCTCGTTAGTTTTGCTCCATGGCGCAATCCATCGATACTACTACTGTACAAAAGTATACATTTTTTAAAAGGCTAGAGGGCGGGGCAGTCTAGCTTGGTCAGTTTCAAGAGAGGCAAGGGCCTTTGTGATTTGACGACTCATTACTGCTGGAAGGCGGGGCCTTGTGATTTGACTGCTCGTACAAATGTGCCGACGACCTGAGGAGGAGCAAAGAACCGTGCGGTGTACTCAAGTTTTCCACTAGAGTAGTACGACGGAGGAGCACGAAACACGGAAGCCCAGTGCCATATGGCGATAAAAATGATCTAATTTGCTAGTCATCTCATTGTTAGCATTGTTCTATTCATGCCTCGCAGAGAACATGACACGTGCGGCAAAACACCCGAAGCAAAAGAAGAAACACGGGGGCAAAAGAAGAAGGAAGATTATTACCCCCAAAAAAGAAGGAAGACGCACACACAAGTCTGGGGCACTGCTCTCTACTACATGAAGGGTTGTTGGCCGCGAAGTCGTAACTGCTTCTTCATTGCCTCCACGACCTCCATCTCCTCTCGCGTCTCCTCCGCCATCTTCTTCATTCTGTCCATGACGCGGGATTTCAAGACGCGAGCCTTCATCATGTATTCCACGGCCGCATTATGTACCTTGACAGTAGTCGGGTGCTCGATGCGGAGCTTCGCCAACTCCTCCTTCTGTTCCATGACGAGGGCCTGCAGCATCTTCATCGAGGAACTACTATTCTCATGCAGCTTCTTCCAGCCGGCGTTCTCCTCCTTCAGCAGGTCAAGCTCGTGGCAGAGCTTTGCCTTGTCCTCCTGAAGTTGTAGGATTTCGCCGGTCGCCTTCTTCTCCGAGGCAATGCTCTTCTTCAGCAGCATCACCAAGCCGGCGGTCAACTCCCCCTGCTCATTGAGCTCAGCGAGCATGTCATCGAGGCTCTCCTTCAGCAGCTCCACCAAGCCGTGGATGAACTCCTTCTACTTATTGAGGTGCTTATTGAGATGATGGGGCATGCCGTCGAGGGATAACGACTCCAGCGCCGCCAGCTCGGCATGTTCGCCTCCACAGCTAGGGCGCTCCTGGGAGCCATCGCCTGCCCGTGAGAGATCTTTCGAGGTCTCTGCGTGGCGGCAAGCCCCTTTTTTCCCCGCAGCCTTGGTTGCCGCTCCCTTGTTACGAGTAGTTCTCGACCTAGAGCCATGCACACCGGCCATGGCATGGACGGACGAAGAAGAAGGACTTATGAGGAGGAAGGTAGAGTAATTTTCGGTTAGGTAGTTCCCCATTTTATAACCTAAGTACTAGCACTAGTACTAAAACCTGCATAGTGGGAACATGTTCAGGTTTGGTACATACTAGTAGGTGTGAGCAGGCTTGCACTTAATTGTAGCACTAGTACTTTGGAATGTGATGGGAACAAGGCAAAGATTAATTGATGGTTTTGGTTTCGAGGCCCGAAACGGCTCCCGATGAGTTTAGTGGAACATAAATTTCAAGTACTCCCTGCATCTCAGTTTACAAGGCTTGCACGTGTATCTAGGTCGTCAATGTAACTTATATAAAATAAATTGTTTAACATCAAAAATATATCATTAAAAAATAGAATATTTGAAGTTTGTAATGATATATTTTTCGTAATGTATGCCTCTTATTAAGTTGGTCAAATTAATGACCTAGGTACACGTGCAAGACTTGTAAACTGAGATAGAGGGAGTACTACACTGATCAAATGCGGTCGCACAAGTCAGTGATGTAACTGGTCATACATGTTAGACCAAGCCGATGCGTGTCCCTTCGGTGAGACGCGGGTCCGACCGACAGTCTGTTGGTGCCACCGATCGTAAAGTATTACGCGATGGAGACTTCTGGTTGTGGCTTCGGTTGATTTTCACGACCAAGCATTCTAAAACTAGTGATAAATCAATTACCATCTTTTTCCAAACGACCAAGTATTTTCACAGGAATACACTAAATATAGATGGAGTGATTGTCAAGGTTGCAAACCGACATGGCGTTGCAAGTTCACCGCAGCAGCAACCGACTAGGTCACTGCATCGCTGGCGGGGAAGGAGGGCAGCTCACCTCGCCTACGATGCATGCCCAGCGGCGCCGCCGCAACTGGTCCCGGGATTTGGCTTCTCCTACTGCCCATTTGAACAATTGCACCGGCTGCTCATGCCATTGCGCGGGTATTCACGTTCTTTCCTCCGCAGTCGACTCCGTGAATATGATCTCTGCCATTAGCCCTAGCTCGAAATCAACACGACGCTGCTAGATGCTGACATCCCTCAGCATCTCTCCCCTGAGTTCGACTTGTGCCTCCGCCATGTGCTGCGCCAGGCGCAGCTCCTTGGAACTTCTCTCCAATCGATGCGACGCTTCCTCGATCCGATTTGCCCTTGCTGCCCACCACCTAAAATGCAGCCCTGGCATGTCCTCCGGCGCCACCGATCTGCGATTCTAGAGCAATGGATCCCCTCTAAAACACATGTGGGTTTCACTCAAATGCGGCAGTGCTGCGGGCCGCAGCGAGAGGGCAGCCCGCGGGATCCTGGGATCTAAGGGATTATCCATGGCAGGATCCTCCATGGCGGGATCCGGTGGGAGAGGCGGGGAGGCGAGCCTTGGCGCTGGGAGAGTCCTACGAGGCTAAGATAAATATAGTACTACTCCACTCCGTCCATATTTAAATACAAAGGCCACCAACAGTAGCCCTGGCAAAAATTGATCATGCTGCTTGCGTCCTGGTTTATTGGCCCCCCTTTTTTGTGCCACTTTTTATGACATGCATAAATATTATGTTACTTACAAATATGGTCAAAAATTGGCACAAAATACGAAGGAGACCAATGGAAGTACTAGCAACCCATGATTTAACTACTCGCATGCGCGCAGTGGAGTAGTAATGTCTTTCTTCCGCCCTCACGTCCACTCAATTTGCATGTGCTGTATTAATTGACCATCAATGAAGTGAAGGACTTTACACGCGTCAAATTATCATATGGGGTGGATCTTCGTACAAAAATGCGTCCCCCCATGTACCCGCGTGTGCGTGCGAGGGAATGAGTGCGTGCGTGGCGTGCGTGCACATATTCGCTTCGTGCATGTACCACCAGTGTGGCTCAGAGAGGACGAGTACATTCTTCTGGAACAAGCAGCACGTCACTGTGATCGATCCACACAAGAGGTCGCGACAACGCCTCCACATGTGCCACGTGGCTTCATGAACTGTAAGAGAGACACTGTGTAGCATGCCATTGGAAGTCTAATTTACGTGTTTTGCACATAATCGAAGTACTAGTAAGGTACACGTGCATAGCACGCAGCAGATTTGGCAACCAAATTATGAATAAATACCACACTACAACATGTAAGCTCTGAGTCATATATGCATGATGTAGACATTCGTTTCCTGCTCAAGCTGCTCATGCTTGGGCAGCAGTTCGTTAAGGTCAAAGTCATTTCTATTCATGAATGAGACCATGACCCCTGCCTTGGAGGTTTCCTCCTCCAAACGCGAAGGAGTTTCAAGCCCCCTGTGCCCTGATACGTCTCCAACGTATCTATAATTTTTGATTGTTCCATGCTATATTATATTCTGTTTTGGACATTATTGGGCTTTATTATACACTTTTATATTATTTTTGGGACTAACCTATTAACCGGAGGCCCAGCCCATAATTGCTGTTTTTTTGCCTATTTTAGAGTTTCGCAGAAAAGAATATCAAACGGAGTCCAAACGGAATGAAACCTTCGGGAACGTGATTTTCGGAACGAACGTGATCCAGAGGACTTGGACCCTACGTCAAGACATCAACCAGGAGGGCACGAGGTAGGGGGACGCGCCTACCCCCCTGGGCGCGCCCTCCACCCTCGTGGGCCCCCTACTGCTCCACCGACGTACTCCTTCCTCCTATATATACCTACGTACCCCCAAACTACCAGATACGGAGCCAAAAACCTAATTCCACCGCCGCAACCTTCTGTACCCGTGAGATCCCATCTTGGGGCCTGTTCCGGAGCTCCGCCGGAGGGGGCATCGATCACGGAGGGCTTCTACATCAACACCATAGCCTCTCCGATGATGTGTGAGTAGTTTACCTCAGACCTTCGGGTCCATAGTTATTAGCTAGATGGCTTCTTCTCTCTTTTTGGATCTCAATACAATGTTGTCCCCCTCTCTCGTGGAGATCTATTCGATGTAATCTTCTTTTGCGGTGTGTTTGTTGAGACCGATGAATTGTGGGGTTATGATCAAGTTTATCTATGAACAATATTTGAATCTTCTCTGAATTCTTTTATGTATGATTGGTTATCTCTGCAAGTCTCTTTGAATTATCAGTTTGGTTTGGCCTACTAGATTGATCTTTCTTGCAATGGGAGAAGTGCTTAGCTTTGGGTTCAATCTTGCGGTGTCCTTTCCCAGTGACAGTAGGGGTAGCAAGGCACGTATTTTATTGTTGCCATCAAGGATAACAAGATGGGGTTTATATCATATTGCATGAGTTTATCCCTCTACATCATGTCATCTTGCTTAAAGCGTTACTCTGTTCTTATGAACTTAATACTCTAGATGCATGCTGGATAGCGGTCGATGTGTGGAGTAACAGTAGTAGATGCAGGCAGGAGTCGGTCTACTTGTCTCGGACGTGATGCCTATATACATGATCATACCTAGATATTCTCATAACTATGCTCAATTCTGTCAATTGCTCAACAGTAATTTGTTCACCCACCGTAATACTTATGCTCTTGAGAGAAGCCACTAGTGAAACCTATGGCCCCGGGGTCTATTTTCCATCATATTAATCTTCCAACACTTAGTTATTTTTTTTGCCTTTTATTTTACTTTGCATCTTTATCATAAAAATACCAAAAATATTATCTTATCATATCTATCAGATCTCACTCTCGTAAGTGACCGTGTAGGGATTGACAACCCCTTATCGCGTTGGTTGCGAGGATTTATTTGTTTGTGTAGGTGCGAGGGACTCGTGCGTGGCCTCCTACTGGATTGATACGTTGGTTCTCAAAAACTGAGGGAAATACTTACGCTACTTTGCTGCATCACCCTTTCCTCTTCAAGGGAAAACCAACGCAGTGCTCAAGAGGTAGCAAGAAGGATTTCTGGCGCCGTTGCCGGGGAGTCTACGCAAAAGTCAACATACCAAGTACCCATCACAAACCCTTATCTCCCGCATTACATTATTTGCCATTTGCCTCTCGTTTTCCTCTCCCCCACTTCACCCTTGCCGTTTTATTCACCCTCTCTTTTCAGTTCGCCTTTTTCGCTCACTTCTTGTTAGCTCGTGTGTTGGATTGCTTGTTTGTCACGATGGCTCAAGATAATACTAAATTGTGTGACTTCACCAATACCAACAACAATGATTTTCTTAGCACTCATATTGCTCCTCTTACCGATACTGAATCTTGTGAAATCAATGCTGCTTTGTTGAATCTTGTCATGAAAGATCAATTCGCCGGCCTTCCTAGTGAAGATGCCGCTACCCATCTAAATAGCTTGGTTGATTTGTGTGATATGCAAAAGAAGAAAGATGTGGACAATGATATTGTTAAATTGAAGCTATTTCCTTTTTCGCTTAGAGATCGTGCTAAAGCTTGGTTTTCATCTTTGCCTAAAAATAGTATTGATTCTTGTAATAAGTGCAAAGATGCTTTTCTCTCTAAATATTTTCCTCCCGCTAAGATCATCTCTCTTAGAAACGATATTATGAATTTTAAGCAACTTGATCATGAACATGTTGCACAAGCTTGGGAGAGGATGAAATTAATGATACGTAATTGCCCTGCGCATGGTTTGAATTTGTGGACGATTATACAAAAAAATTATGCCGGATTGAATTTTGCTTCTAGAAATATTTTTGATTCGGCCGCGGGAGGCACTTTTATGGAAATCACTTTAGGAGAAGCTACTAAACTCCTAGATAATATTATGGTTAATTATTCTCAATGGCACACTGAAAGATCTACTAATAAAAAAGTGCATGCGATAGAAGACATTAATGTTTTGAGTGGAAACATGGATGAACTTATGAAATTATTTGCTACTAAGAGTGTTTCTTCTGATCCTAATGATATGCCTTTGTCTACTTTGATTGAGAATAATAATGAACCTATGGATGTGAATTTTTTTGGTAGGAATAATTTTGGTAACAACGCGTATAGAGGAAACTTTAATCCTAGGCCTTATCCTAGCAATTCCTCTAATAATTATGGTAATTCCTACAACAATTCTTATGGAAACTTTAATAATATGCCTTCTGAATTTGAGACTAGTGTTAAGGAATTTATGAATTTGCAAAAGAATTTCAATGCTTTGCTTGAAGAAAAACTGCTTAAAGTTGATGAATTGGCTAGGAACGTTGATAGAATTTCTCTTGATGTTGATTCTTTAAAACTTAGATCTATTCCTCCTAAGCATGATATCAATGAGTCTCTCAAAGCCATGAGAATTTCCATTGATGAGTGCAAAGAAAGAACTGCTAGGATGCGTGCTAAGAAAGATTGCTTTGTGAAAGCGTGTTCTTCAAATTTCTATGAAAATAAAGATGAAGATCTAAAAGTTATTGATGTGTCCCCTATTAAATCTTTGTTTTGCAATATGAATCTTGATAATGATGGGACTGAATATGATCCACCTTTACCTAGAAGGCGTTCTAGAAATTCGGAGTTTTTAGATCTTGATGCTAAAATTGATAAAAGTGGGATTGAAGAGATCAAAATATTAGATATTAATGAACCCACTATTTTGGATTTCAAGGAATTTAATTATGATAATTGCTATTTGATAGATTGTATTTCCTTGTTGCAATCCGTGCTAAAGTCTCCTCATGCTTATAGTCAAAATAAAGCCTTTACCAAACATATCGTTGACGCTTTGATGCAATCTTATGAAGAAAAACTTGAGTTGGAAGTTTCTATCCCTAGAAAACTTTATGATGAATGGGAACGTACTATTAAAATTAAATTTAAAAATCATGAATGCTATGCCTTGTGTGATTTGGGTGCTAGTGTTTCCACGATTCCAAAAACTTTATGTGATTTATTAGGTTTCCGTGAATTTGATGATTGCTCTTTAAACTTGCACCTTGCGGATTCCACTATTAAGAAACCTATGGGAAGAATTAATGATGTTCTTATTTTTGCAAATAGGAACTATGTGCCCGTAGACTTTATTGTTCTTGACATAGATTGCAATCCTTCATGTCCTATTATTCTTGGTAGACCTTTCCTTAGAACGATTGGTGCAATTATTGATATGAAGGAAGGGAATATTAGATTCCAATTTCCATTAAAGAAAGGCATGGAACACTTCCCTAGAAAGAAAATAAAATTACCTTATGAATCTATTATGAGAGCCACTTATGGATTGCCTACCAAAGATGGCAATACCTAGATCTATCCTTGCTTTTATGCCTAGCTAGGGGCGTTAAACGATAGCGCTTGTTGGGAGGCAACCCAATTTTAGTTTTAGTTTTTTTGCTTTTTTCTTCTTTTTAGGAATAAATATTTGATCTAGCCTCTGTTTAGATGTGTTTTTATGTTTTAATTAGTGTTTGTGCCAAGTTTAACCTATAGGATCTTCTTGGATGATAGTTATTTGATCTTGCTGTAAATTCCAGAAACTTTCTGTTCACGAAAATAATTTTTAAAAATCACCAGAACGTGATAAAATATTGATTCCAATTGCTGCTGATCAATAAACAAATTTTCTAGGTCGTCCTATTTTGTCTGAAGTTTTGGAGTTCCAGAAGTTTGCGTTAGTTACATATTACTACAGACTGTTCTGTTTTTGACAGATTCTGTTTTTCATGTGTTGTTTGCTTATTTTGATGAATCTATGGCTAGTAAAATAGTTTATAAACCATAGAGAAGTTAGAATACAGTAGGTTTAACACCAATATAAATAAAGAATGAGTTCATTACAGTACCTTGAAGTGGTCTTTTGTTTTCTTTCGCTAACGGAGCTTACAAGATTTTTTGCTGAGTTTTGTGTTGTGAAGTTTTCAAGTTTTGGGTGAAAGATTTGATGGATTATTGAACAAGGAGTGGAAAGAGACTAAGCTTGGGGATGCCCATGGCACCCAATATAATCTAAGGACACCTAAAAGCCAAAGCTTGGGGACGCCCCGGAAGGCATCCCCTCTATCGTCTACTTCCATCGGTAACTTTACTTGGAGCTATATTTTTATTCACCACATGATATGTGTTTTGCATGGAGCGTCTTGTATTATTTGAGTCTTTATTTTTTAGTTACCACAATCATCCTTGCTGTACACACCTTTTGAGAGAGTCACACTTGATTCGGAATTTATTAGAATACTCTATGTGCTTCACTTATATTTTTTGAGCTATATAGTTTTTGCTCTAGTGCTTCACTTATATCTTTTAGAGCACGGTGGTGGATTTGTTTTATAGAAACTATTGATCTCTCATGCTTCACTTATATTATTTTGAGAGTCTTGAAATAGCATGGCAATTTGCTTTAATTAATATCATGAGAAATTTGATGCTTGATAATTGTTTTGAGATATAAAGGTAGTAATATCATAGTTGTGTTAGTTGAGTAATTGTGGAATTGAAAAATACATGTGTTGGAGTTTTTGATTCCCGTAGCATGCACGCATGGTGAACTGTTATGTAACGAAATCGGAGCATGAAGTATTTGTTGATTGCCTTCCTTTGTGTGGCGGTCGGGATCGCGCGATGGTTAACTCCTACCCACCCTTCCCCTAGGAGCATGCATAGTTGTACTTTGCTTCGAGGGCTAATAAATTTTTGCAATAAGTATATGAGTTCTTTATGACTAATGTGAGTCCATGGATTATACGCACACTTACCTTTCCGCAATTTTCTAGCCTCTTCGGTACCGCGCATTGCCCTTTCTCACCTTGAGAGTTGGTGCAAACTTCGCCGGTGCATCCAAACCCCGTGATATGATATGCTCTATCACACATAAACCTCCTTATATCTTCCTCAAAGCAGCCACCATACCTACCTACCATGGCATTTCCATAGCCATTCCGAGATACATTGCCATGCAACTTTCCACCGTTTCATTTATCATGACATACTCCATTATTGTCATATTGCTTTGCATGATCATGTAGTTGACATTGTATTTGTGGCAAAGCCACCGTTCATAATTCTTTCATACATGTCGCTCTTGATTCATTGCATATCCCGGTACACCGCCGGAGGCATTCATATAGAGTCATATTTTGTTCTAAGTATTGAGTTGTAATTCATGAGTTGTAAGTAAATAAAAGTGTGATGATCATCATTATTAGAGCATTGTCCCAAGTGAGGAAAGGATGATGGAGACTATGATTCCCCCACAAGTCGGGATGAGACTCCGGACTAAATAAAAAAAATAGGCGATAAAAAAGAGAAAAGGCCCAAATAAAAAAATGATGAGAGAAAAAGAGAGAAGGGACAATGTTACTATCCTTTTACCACACTTGTGCTTCAAAGTAGCACCGCGATCTTCATAATAGAGAGTCTCTCATTTTGTCAGATTCATATACTAGTGGGAAATTTCATTATAGAACTTGGCTTGTATATTCCAACGATGGGCTTCCTCAAATGCCCTAGGTCTTCGTGAGCAAGCAAGTTGGATGCACACCCACTTAGTTTCTTTTTGAGCTTTCATACATTTATAGCTCTAGTGCATCCGTTGCATGGCAATCCCTACTCCTCCATTGACATCAATTGATGGGCATCTTCCATAGCCCGTTGATTATCCTCGTCAATGTGAGACTTTCTCCTTTTTTTGTCTTCCCACACAACCCCATCATCATATTCTATTCCACCATAGTGCTATATCCATGGATCACGCTCGTGTATTGCGTGAAAGTTGAAAAAGTTTGAGATTATTAAAGTATGAAACAATTGCTTGGCTTGTCATCCGGGGGTGTCCATGATGGGGAATTTTTGTGTGACGAACATGAAGCATAGCCTAACTATATGATTTTGTAGGGATGAACTTTCTTTAGCCATGTTATTTTGAGAAGACATAATTGCTTTGATTAGTATGCTTGAAGTATTATATGTTTTATGTCAACATTAACTTTTATCTTGAATCATATCGATCTGAACATTATGCCACAATAAAGAATTACATTGAAATTATGCTAAAGTAGCATTCCACATCAAAATTCTGTTTTATCATTTACCTACTCGAGGACGAGCAGGAATTAAGCTTTGGGGATGCCTTGATACGTCCTCCACGTAATCTATAATTTTTGATTGTTTCCATGCTATTATACTTACCCGTTTTGGATGTTTAATGGGCTTTACTTATACACTTTTATATACATTTTTGGGACTAAACCTACTAACCGGAGGCCCAGCCTGAAATTGCTGTTTTTTTGCCTATTTCAGTGCTCGCAGAAAACAGGAATAATCAAAACGGAGCCAAACGGGAAATGAAACCTTTGGGAGCAACGTGATTTTCGGAACAACATGATCCAAGGGATCTTGGACCTGGACAGTCAAGAGCAACCAGAAGGGGTGGCCACGGGCAGGGTGGCCGGCGCCTACCCCTATAGGTGGGCGCCTCCCTACCCTCGTGGGCCCATGTGCGTCCACCGACCTACTTCTTCCTCCTATATATACCCATGTACCCTGAAACCATCGAGGAGCACCACGAAAAACAATTTCCACCGCCGTAACCTTCTGTATCCGCGAGATCCCATCTTGTAGCCTTCGTCGGCGCTCCGCCGGAGGGGGAATCGACCACGGAGGGCCTCTACATCATCTCCAAGGCCCTTCCGATGAGTTGTGAGTAGTTTACCACAGACCTTCGGGTCCATAGTTATTAGCTAGAGGGTTTCTTCTCTCTCTTTGAATCTCAATACAAAGTTCTCCTTGATCTTCTTGGAGATCTATTTGATGTAACTCTTTTTGCGGTGTGTTTGTCGAGATTCGATGAATTGTGGGTTTATGATCAAGTTTATCTATGAGAAATATTTGAATCCCCTTTGAATTCTTTTATGTGTGATTAAGTTATCTTTGCAAGTCTCTTCGAATTATCAGTTTGGTTTGGCCTACTAGATGGATCTTTCTTGCATTGGGAGAAGTGCTTAGCTTTGGGTTCAATCTTGCGGTGTCCTTTCCCAGTGACAACAGGGGCAGCAAGGCACGTATTGTATTGTTGCCATCGAGGATAGAAAGGTGGGGTTTATATAATATTGCATGAGTTTATCCCTCTACATCATGTCATCTTTCTTAATGCGTTACTCTGTTCTTATGAACTTAATACTCTAGATGCATGCTGGATAGCGGTCGATGTGTGGAGTAATAGTAGTAGATGTAGAATCGTTTCGATCTACTTCTCACAGACGTGATGCCTATATACATGATCATGCTAGCTAATCTCATAATTATTCGCTTTTCTATCAATTGCTCGACAGTAATTTTTCACCCACCGTAATACTTTTGCTATCTTGAGAGAAGCCACTAGTGAAACCTATGGCCCCCGGATCTATCTCTTATCATATAAGCTTTCAATCTACTTTTATTTGCATCTTTTAATTTCTAATCTATATAATATAATACCAAAAATATTTATCTTATCATATTATCTATCAGATCTCACTTCGCAAGTGATCGTGAAGGGATTGAACCCCTTTATTGCGTTGGTTGCGAGTTTTGTTTGTTTGTGTAGGTGCGTGGGACTCTGAGGAGCCTCCTACTGGATTGATACCTTGGTTCTCAAAAACTGAGGGAAATACTTACGTTACTATTGCTGCATCACCCTTTCCTCTTCAAGGAAAACCAACGCAAGCTCAAGACGTAGCAATGCGCGCAGTGGAGTAGTAATGTCTTTCTTCCGCCCTCACGTCCACTCAATTTGCATGCACTGTATTAATTGACCATCAATGAAGTGAAGGACTTTACACGCATCAAATTATCACATGGGGTGGATCTTGGTACAAAAATGTGTCCGCCCGTGTACCCGCGTGTGCATGCGAGGGAGTGAGTGCATGCGTGGCGTGCGTGCACATCTTCGCTTCATGCATGTACCGCCAGTGTGGCTCAAAGAGGACGAGTACATTCTTCTGGAACTAGTAGCACATCACTGTGATCAATCCACACAAGGATGTCGCGACAACGCCTCCGCATGTGCCACATGGCTGCATGAACTGTAAGAGAGACACTGTAGCGTGCCATTGGAATTGTAATTTATGTGTTTTGCACATACTCAAAGTACTAGTAAGGTACACATGCATTGCACGCATCAGATTTGGCAACCAAATTATGAATAAATACCACACTATAGCATGTAAGCTCTGAGTCATATATGCCTGATGTAGACCTTCGTTTAATTCTTGTAGTTCATCTCATTCAAAATCAATTAGTTTTTATAAACAAGCTAGGGCCTCTTTGATTTGTAGGATTTCCAAAACGCGGGAATAGGAAAAACATGGGATTAGAGTGGAATGTCGTCTTGAATCCTACAGGATTGTACGAGTGTTTGATTGTGCATAGAAAAAACGCAGGATTCTTTTAAAGAGGTTTGAGTGGATGGGATGTTTCCTATGAAATCTAGTGCAAATGAATCCTATGAAAAAATTCCTATGGTTTACAATCCTACGAATCAAACAACCAAGATAGCAAAAATTCCTAAGGATTAGAATCCTCCAAAATTCCTTCGAGAATCCTTTGAATCAAAGAAGCCCTTAATCTATTTTATGATTCATGGAATTGTGCATTGTAAAGCATAAAGTAAAAACAAATAATGGCAATTCAACTAGAAAAAAAGTTTGGGCAGTTATGATACGGAAGATTCTAGAACAAAGGAGAAGCACTTGTGTTTTGAGGTTTGTGCATTATGCTTAAGTTCAACCATGGAGTCTGCTAGATTGTACATGTGGCAAAATCCGGTGGGGGCTAGTAGATGGTGCGAGGGGCCAAATGGAGGGAGACTATGAAGGAGTGCACAAGTGCGAGATCAATATTTAAAGAGAGGGGGCGAGAACGTGCGTTGTTGCGCGCAGTGGCGGAGCCATGAAAAATAAATGAGCTAGGGGGCCAACCATTGCTAATCCTTTACGAGGAGGGCCAATTCATCAACGTAAACCATTTTACCAGCAATTGTCTAATGATCACATTCATATTAGCCTCGATATATAGTGATGTTAGGGGGGCCCCTTGCTGCCCCTGTCTTTGCCACTGTGCGCGCGTCTCAGAGATGAAGCGGAAGGCATGGATGATGAGAGGGGGACGTTGGATATATAATTAATGTGTGTGTATTAGCTATGTAATCCTATATAGAGAGGTATAGATTGATCGATGTGGACGTGGGAAAGAGGGTGAGACCTCACTAGATATATAGATTGATCGGTCTGTGTGGGAAACTATGAAAGACCTAGCTGTATATACACACACATAGAGGAACATCGATCGTTGCGCATGCACATGAGAGATAAAGAATGCCGAATATGATGGAGAGGGGGAGGTGTGTGTGTGTGCATGCATGGGAGACCGACCTGAAGAAAAAGATTGCATGTGTGCGATGGATAATGCCGACTGGTACTGTATGTGCATGCATGCACGAGAGAAAGTTAGTGGTACAATTATAAAAGAGAAGACGACTGTGTGGGTGTAAAAGACTAGGTGAGGTCATAATCAATGTAAAGTTGAATTCAAATATTTGAATAAGAGGTCATGATGTTTTAAACCCATGCATGCATGAATATAACTGAGATATGCGCAGTGTGGTTTGGAAATGAGCATGTTGTATTGTATACACATTAAACAAGGTCAGACTGATTTGAATTTGAGATATCGATGGCAGACATCGTTTGGCCACATTGCATCCGTGCATGGACACACTATTCTAATTGGAGATGATGGGTGGCTTTCGCATCACATATCTATATCTATACCCCTATATATATATTATATTATATATTTTTTATATAGTGTGCGAATAACTTTAACTTTGAAAGATGGTCGTTGGATGAGGCCAATCCAATGGTGCAGAGATGCCAAATTTGAGCACTACTGGCCATTGGATATCATCTAGATTCCACCAAATTTTGCCACATGTACAATCTAGAAGACGCCATGGTTGAACTTAAGCATAATGCACAAACCTCAAAACACAAGCACTTCTTCTTTGTTCTAGAATCTTCCGTATCAGAATTGCCCAAATGTTTTTCTACATGATTTTCCATTATTTGTTTTTACTTTATGCCCTATAACACACAATTCCATGAATCTTAAAATAGATTAGCTTTCTTATAAAAACTAGATGATTTTGAATGAAATGAACTATAAGAATTAAATGAACATCTACATCATGCATATATGACTCAAAGCTTACATGCTATAATGTGGTATTTATTCATAATTTGGTTGCCGAATCTCATGCGTGCAATGCACGTGTACCTTACTAGTCTAAATGGTGTGTGTGTGTGTGTTGTGCTTGTTAAACACATTGTACATAGTATATCATACATGGTTTATATTCCGAACATCTAGCTAGAGCATACATGTACTATGATTTGAATTCAACATAAAATGGATACATATATTTGAATTTGAGATCGTATGTACATGTAGTTCGTATTTATATAGGAATTTACTTCTCCTATATTCATGTCATGTGTTGTGAAGATAATATTTAGATGGTTGTATAACTAACCCGAGTACAATCCCATTCAAACAGGGAAAATGTACTCAAATTTAGTCCATATGCTAGACAACACACATTGTTTTTTTATTGTTGAGGGAAGTGCAAATTGTTTTGCTACTGTACACGTTATGTTTGTTGTCCCAATTTTTTTAGTTTTTTTGTTGTATTTGAATGCATTTCTAGTAATATAGTAAAATGGGACATGGCTCTCTCCAGTGATGAGGTGCGAATTGTCTTTTTTTTGGTACACGTTACGCTTGTTCTCCCGAAATTTCAAGCCACGCCTTATTATGCCGAAATTTCAAGCTAGCATCTCTGTCTATCGTGCTGCGGAACTCCCGCCTCTTCAACCCACGCCTTGTTACCCTGAAATATTTAAGATATATTTTTGTCTCGTTGTGCTCCGACAATTCCCTCCATCTCAACCCGCGCCTTGCTATTCCAAAATTACAACACGCGCGAAAACTCCCACCTCTTGTGAAATCCCGACACGCGAAATGCCCACGATACCCCTGAACCGAAAGAACCGCCTAGCTCAAATCGGTGGGGGTACTTTCGTAACTTACCCCACATTTCGGACAAGCGCGTCCCTAAGCCATGGTTCCCCACTCCCATCCCATTCGCCCACCTATTCGTACACCGAGGCCGCGAAAACCCACGAAGCCCCACACCCTCCTCCGCCAGCCACCTAGCCGGAGCCTCTTCCCCAACGACGTCGTCCACAGCAACACCTCGACGTCCCTCATCCACCGTACTGGATGAGGATTTGTCGTCGATCTCGTCATCCTGCTGGTTCAGCCACCCCGTCCTCCACCTCCAAGGAGCTGCCCCGATGTTCCCCTCGTCTTTCGCGCCACCTCCATTCCCACACCACCGTCTTCACCTGCACCACCGGAAGAGCATCATCATCACCGTTTCCTCGGATGAAGCTGAGACCTAATCGGTGCCACCAAAGAGGTTGTATAGTAATCGCTGCATTTTCTTCTTGATTCAATCTCACGATGCTGTCGGTGCTCGGCCCCGAGCCGACACGGCGCGGCTCCATCCACGGTGGCGTCGCCGGCCACTTCCTCCACGGCATCACTCCCTCAGCGGCGACGTCCACATCAGTAGGAGCTGTTGCTGCTCTTGCTCTCGGTCCCCTGCTTGGTCTGCTCTTGCTCGCGCTGCTGCTCTCGCTCTTGATCTTGCTTGCGATGCTGCTCCGATTTAGCTACACTTCAGTCGACTGAATTGACTTTTGGGTCAGTCAATTTTCACGGGGTGGGGGGGGGGCTCGCCGGAGTTAAGGAAGAACCAGCCGCAGCGGGGAGGGGGGCTCACCGGAGAGGTACCCCACTATCTATCTTAGGGTTCAGGGTGGGGCGGTGCTCGCCGGCGATGGTGGGCGGTGGCGTGGGGTTCGCCAGAGAAAAAGCTCGGCATGGGGGGGGGGGCTAGGGGGATGGCCGGGGCGGCGGCGGACCGGCGGTGGGGAGTGGTTTCGGGGCGGGCGGGGCGGCAAACCGCCGGCCGCGGGCGGCGGGGGTGGCTCTTTGACCGGTGGTGGCTGCCGGCTCAGGGGGTGGAGGTTGAAGATGAACTGCAGGCCCTTGATTTCGTATCCAACGGCTGGAAAATTGACTGACCAGAGATGAAAATTCAGTCGGCTAACGTGTAGCCTCACCTGATGCTGCTACACGACTAGTTGCCTCGGCTCTCGCACTGCTGCTGCTACTGCTTCTAGTGCTTTTCTGCTACTAGTGCATTCAGGTTCGACAGTAAAATTTAGTTTCAACAGCAAAATTCAGTCTCGACAGTTAAGTTCAGTTTTGACAGTTAAATTCAGTTTCGATAGTTAAGTTCAGAGATGAGTGGCTGATGTATTTTACGTCACCTATTGGAGATGCTATTAGAATTCCACTCAGGTTAACGTTGTCTCTCTTGTCCTGCTTCGGCCTCGACGTCGTACAACTCACCGGAGCTGCTCCAATGACGAAACCCTCCATCACAGCGGAGCAGTACCACGGGCTCCATCTCCAGACGCCAAAGATCTTCTTCCCCTCCTTCGACAGCCAAGTCAGCCGAAGCATCCTCACTGACCAACCCAATCACGCTGAGATCGACATGGCTTCGCCAAAGAGGTTGTACACTTGTTGCATCTCTTTTTTACTCTACATGTTATATATATATTGTCCACTGAGCACACGTAGTAACATGAAATACGATTATTTTATCCTACTATATGACAAGCAGTGAGGTACGTGGCAACTTAGCTATCTATGATGGACTCTCTTGAACGCCATCATTATTTATCTCTGGGAGTTTGAGCTGTGCATTTGTCGATGGGCCTGAGAGTTGAGCTAGTAGGGCAGTGGCCTGGGTCCAAAGTAATAGAAGTAGCACAAAACATTTTTTGAGTGTAGGCTTTTCCTTGCTCAAGCCTGCCTACTAGAATTGCCAGTGCTTGAAAGGAAAAGTGAAGGAAAAACATAGGAATTGGAAAGTTTCCTATGGTACTACTATTAATGAATTTGGTTCAAAGGAATGGATCAAAGGAAAACTGTAGGATTTGTTCCTTTAGTGTCTCCTTGAAAGAAAAACCGTAGGAATTTTAATTTCCACTTGTCCTCCTTTTCAAATTCCTATTCATGAAGCACAAGACTAAGAGATAGTAGCATAATAGCATTATAACCGTACATTTTCTTATGGTTTGACTTAATCTCACCATGCTTCTTTGCATCCTGTGATCTTCCAATTCTTGTGAATCAAACACCCAGATTGGCAGAAATCCTGTGTTTTTAAATTCTCTGTTTTGCACGTGCATTCCTATCCTATTCCTGTCTATTTCCTATCCTTGCATTGTTAGAGTCCTCAAATTCAAACAAGCCCTTACACAATTACTTCTGTTACAGATATGTGTCAAAGAAAACCTTGTGTGGTTTGTCCTGCTCCTACTGCGCTCTGTTCCATCCCAGCTCAGCTGCTCCAATGACGGAAGGGTTCACCACAGCAGGGATCCGCTCTCCAGACTGTCTTTCGCCGCCTTGGATCTTCTTCCCCGCCGCCGGCAGCCACGACAACTGCATTACCATCATCAACTGAGCAGGTGACCTTGAGGGCTACACGGGTCCGCAAGAGAGGTCACACTCTTTCGTGTCTGCTTACGTTATGCATCGCTTAATATGATGACATGCTACTTTATCGTCGTGTTCACCTATTAGACTCCGAGTCAGGTCCAAACTAATGCTGAAACTTGAGTTTTTAAATGGTTGCGGGGTACATATTGGGGCAGCAATCAATACTATCTGTCTACTATCTGGTTAATCTCGGGTGTCTACTATGTGTTTCATGTTGGGTGCAAACAAACATTAAAGGAGCAATTATCTATACTTTTTAACTAAAGCTATTATCTGCCTGCTATAATTGGTTTTGGGTCTATCCATAGTTTGCTACCATCACTCTGGATTTGTGCATGCACTCCTTACATAATCTCACTATGTTTTATTCCTATGCATGTCAGTTATTGTACACAATGGAACTGAACATGTAGAGCAAAAGAGACGAGCCTTGCGTGGCAATAAAATTTCATGCAGACGGCGCTCCATGGTGAGCGCAAAGGCAGCCCCCCTCCACCCATTTCGGATCGAATCAAGAGGAAGATAACTGTTCTGAGGGGGATTCAGAAGGAGAAGACCACTCCTATTTACCCCCTGAGGTCTTTGCTCTAACTTGGCATGCTGATGTTGGTAATATCATGCATATGGTGCCTTGCATTGCTTACTGTATACATCAAATATGTCATCTGCTTAGTTTAGACATGCTTTGTGTCAATGCCATCTATTTAGTTTCTTTATCGTATATGTGAATCATGCAATGCCATCTTGTTTAGCCAGGAATCATATATGTGAATTTTGCAATGCCACCCTGCTTAGCCAGTCATCTTATATGTGAATTATATCATGCCATCATTTTTTATTACGTGTTAAATTTGTCAACAATTTTAGTACATTCAATTACTCTTCCTGTGCATCAGCCATTCGGCATGGTCATGGAAAAATCTGAAGTGGAAACAAGGTCTTTAGAGCAGACAATGCTATCTGACAAAGTGCATGTCTTGCTGGTTACGGATAGCTCCTCAAAGGAGGATTCAGAGACAGATGACCAGTCCTATTTCCCCCCCCCCCCGAGGTGCATGTTCTAACTTGGTAGGGTTATGTTGCTCATATCGTGCGTATGGTACTTGCATTGCTATGTCATTTCCTTAGTTTAGAAATGCTTTGTGTGAATGCCACCTGTTTAGTGTCTAATTACCATATATGTGAATTATGCGATGCGTCTTGTTGCAAGACATTATATATGTGAATTATGCAATGCTATCTTGTTGCAAGGCCTTATATATGAGAATTATGCAATGCCATGATGTTTAGTCAAGCGTCATATATGAGAATTATATCATGCCGTCCTTTTTTTGTATTTCTCATTGCTTTTGTCGACAATGTTTGTATATTCAACTGCTCTTCCTGTGCATCAGCCATTTGAATTGGTGATGGAGAAATCTGGAGTGCAAACAAGGTCTTCAGAGCAGACAATGCTACCTGGTGAAGCAGATATCTTGCTGGTTACAGATAGCTCTTCAGAGGAGGATTCGGAGGCAGATGACCAGTCCTATTATCCCCCTGAGGTGTATGCTCAAACTTGGCAGGGTTATATTACTCATATCATGCATATGTTGTATTGCAATGCATAGTTTTTACATCATATACACAATACTGAATGCCATCTCCTTAGTTGACACATCATATATACGATTACCCTCTGCTCACTTTCTTAGTATATAAATCATGTATTTGAATTATATCATGCCAAGATGTTTACATAGACAGCATGTATCTGAATTATGGCATGCCAACCCATTTTCTAAAGACATCATATAGTTATATCATCTCATCCTATTTACATAGTCATCATATTTTGAATTATGTCATTCTATCCGTGAATTATATCATCCCATCATGTTTCCATCGACGACATGTTTGTGATTTATGGCATGCCAACCACTTTAATAGACACATCGTATAGTTATATCATGTCATCCTGTTTACATAGTCATCATATTTTGAAGTATGTCATTCTATCCTGTTTAGTTAGCCATCATATATGTGAAATTGTGTCATGCTATCCTGTTTAATTAGCCATCATATATGTGAAATTATGTCCTGCTATTCTGTTTGGTTAGACAACATAAATGTGAATTATTTCATGCCCTGTTTTCTTCCCTACTATCCATTGCACCTGTCTATCTTACAATGTATGTATATTCAATTACTTTTCTTGTTTATCATCCATTTCAATTGGAGGGGGTGACGGCAGTATCTGTGGGAGTAAAAACACGGTCTTCAGAAAAGATCGTGCTACCTGTCAATGCAGATAGAACCACGGTTGTACTTGCCCAAGAACCAGCCCCACCACACATAACCCAGACTCACGCAGATTGTACCCCTACCCAGTTGGACAGAGAACAAGCTACACCCCTTCTAACCCCAACCACAGCAGATAGTAACCCAGTTCCAGTTGACACAACACCGTCTCCACCACAGAGCACCCGAACACGAGCAGTTAGTAAGGCAACTGTAGTGCCCAAAGCACGAGGACCACCACTCCGAACCCCAAGTCAATGCTTAAAGCAGAAGAAGAATTGTTCTCAGGTCAGGTTCCGTAGCTATGGTTCATACTACTTTGCTCTTGCATCACTGTATTTACTCATACCAACTAATTTCAAATTTGAAGGATGCAATTGAAACTCCAATGGCGCAACAAGTATGTTTTAAACCTATTTCTTTAACGTGTTTGCTGTTGCAACTTGCTCTATGTTGATTTCAGTTTCAATTGAATAAACAGGTATGTTCTCATGCCATGCACATTACAAGTGTTGTTATTGCTATGTAGTTTCCCACACTTATATTCTGTCTATGCTGCTTTGTCTTAAATAGATAGGATTCGAACTGTATCTATCTTGATTTGGCAACATAAACTAGAATGATATAGACCATACAGTGACCATACTACATAGATATATGTTTGTTTCATGCTGTTATCCTGTCCACCTAACTACTGAACTGGTTTACCAAAATGAGTTTCATATACTACATTGTAAACCTGTGATGTGTTTGTTTGTTTCTCTTTTAGAACGCGGATAAAATATTGGAGAAGAGTACCCCGTTATGCAATGGTAAAGGAAGTAACGCAGATAAGGTACAAGATAGTGAGACATCCCTATTGGTCTCCAAGAAAGCTGAAAAAACTATATTGAAGACATTGAGACAACCCCAAAGTCCTGTCTTGATGTAGTGTTCGAGTTACTAGCTACTACTGCTGGCACTAGCTCTTCGAACTCGCCGCCTGAATCAGTTCGGCTTCTTGAGTCTCAACTTCAAGTTCAAAGACATCGATCAGATGTTATGCGACAGGAAGCCGAAGGACTGAGGAAGTCCCTGCAGAATTCAGATGCATACTTTCTGGTGCAACAGCAAGTGCTGGAGGATTTAAGCGCCAAACAAGAGAAAGTTAATAAGCTTGCTAATCATCTTGCCAGCATTATGGGTACCCACGATATTGTTTCTTGAGCTCTTCTGAAGTGGTTTCAGTTCTGGACTTGTTTTGCTGCGGCGTTTATTTGCACTGGTCGCCAACTTTGACAACTAGTGTATATGATATGCAGCTTTGTTCCCTATATTTGCACTGGTGGCGAACTTTGATGCCCAGTGGATGTAATATGTGTAATAGCCGTGATAGCCTAGCGTAAGTTGCTTGCTTATTTATTTCCTTGTTGTCTTGTTATTTGTTTGCTTGTAGTCTGTGCAGTTCTTTTTCTGTGGTTTGCTAGTGGCCGCAATAACCTATTTTTTAAAACTAGGCCACAATAACCACGGGCTACATATTTACTTTAGTTACCATGGGCCTCCTACGGGCCATAGAAACAATGGGCCTTCTAAGGGCCCTAGAAAAAATGGGCCTTCTATGGGCCGTAGCATCAATGGGCCTTCTACGTGCCGTATGATCGATAGGCCAAACATGGGCCAATAACAGGCCGCATTATCGGCCGTAAACGGGCTAGATTTGGAATCGTCCATTCATGGGCCGACAATAACGGGCCGTCGTTAATCAGCCGTATTTGATGACGCTATGAAAATGGCCCAACGGGTTAACGGGCCACAAACGGTCTGATTGTAACCGCGGGCTGAATTTGGCCCACAAGCAGAAAAGGCCAATAACGGCCCGTAAGTAACCGAATGCTGGAAATGAGCCCAAGAATAAATGGGCCCTGAGAAGGATGAAAGATAACACGGGTTGGAAACGGCCCAATGGAATAATGGGCCGTTAATGGGTATAAAGGGGTACACTGTTCATTGCGGGCCAGATTCACCACGGGCCATTAATGGGCCAAGAGTTACAAATGGCCACGTATGGGCCAAAAGACATCATGGGCCATACATGGGCCGGAAGTTACAACGGGCTGGAATCATATTGGACGGCCCAGATGAAGCTACTGGGCTTAATTCTGATAGGCCGTAACGGGCCGTGAGTTAGCGGGCCTTAAATGGGCTATATACGAATAGGCCTTTAACAGGCTTTCCGTGGGCCGGCCCGTTACCTTTTGACCAAGTCAAATGGGCCGGCCTTTTCACGGGAATGGGCCTCTGTTGGGCCGTGCCACGTGTCGACGTATTATAGGCGCCTCCTGTCCAATGAATGGATGACATCTGTCCCAACGGTGAGCCAACACGTGTTTCGTCCGGCCAATGAGAATTTTACACATGGAAAATCCTAATTGGTCCGGGCTGTTAGCGGGTTATCGGATCCAAAACCGGACCCAATAGCTTAACGGCGACCCGTTACGGTGGATGCCACGTGTAAGTCACCCTTGATGAAAGCACTTCCATGACGCGCGATTTATCGTCATGGAAGTGGACACTTCCGTGATGATAATTTTGGTAATGTCATGGAACACTTCTACGATAGCACAGGTATGACTATCTTGTTTTTGTCATAAAATCGTCATGGATGTACATGCATGACAGAAAACGTGACCTACTTTGACAAACACGTATCATCACGGAAGTGTCTTTTTTTTGTAGTGCCATGATGAACCTACGAACTATGAGGAAGCGATGATGAGCCCAGATTCCGCGAAATGGCCTTAGGCCGTGAAATCTGAGATAGGATCCATGTATGAGAACAAAGTGTGGACTTTGGTTGACTTTCCTGATGATGGGCAAGCCATAGAGAATAAATGGATCTTCAGGAAGAAGATTGACGCTGACGGTAATGTTACTGTCTACAAAGCTCGACTTGTTGTGAAAGGTTTTCGACAAGTTCAAGGAGTTGACTACGATGAGACCTTCTCACCCGTAGCGATGCTTAAGTCTGTCCGAATCATGTTAGCAATTGCCGCATTTTATGATTATGAAATTTGGCAAATGGATGTCAAAACTGCATTCCTTAATGGATATCTTAAAGAAGAGTTGTATATGATGCAACCATAAGGTTTTTTCGATCCTAAAGATGCTAACAAAGTGTGCAAGCTCTGGCGATCCATTTATGGACTAGTGCAAGCCTCTCGGAGTTGGAATATATGCTTTGATAGTGTGATCAAAGCATATGGTTTTATACAGACTTTTGGAGAAGCCTATATTTACAAGAAAGTGAGTGGGAGCTCTGTAGCATTTCTAATATTATATGTAGATGACGTATTGTTGATTGGAAATAATACATAATTTCTGGATAGCATAAAAGGATACTTGAATAAGAATTTTTCAATGAAAGACCTCGATGAAGCTGCTTATATATTGGGCATCAAGATCTATGGAGATAGATCAAGATGCTTAATTGGACTTTCACAAAGCACATACCTTGATAAAGTTTTGAAGAAGTTCAAAATGGATTAATCAAAGAAAGGGTTCTTACCTGTATTACAAGGTGTGAAATTTAGTTAGACTCAATGCCCGACCACTGCAAAAGATAGAGAGAAAATGAAAGTCATTCCCTATGCCTAAGCCATAGGTTCTATCATGTATGCAATGTTGTGTACCAGACCTGATGTGTGCCTTGCTATAAGTTTAGCAGGGAGGTACCAAAGTAATCCAGGAGTGGATCACTGGACAGCGGTCAAATACCTGAAAAGGACTAAGGATATGTTTCTCATTTATGGAGGTGACGGAGAGCTTGTCATAAATGGTTACGTCGATGCAAGCTTTGACACTGATACGGATGACTCTAAGTCACAAACTGGATACATATTTATATTGAATGGTGGAGCTGTCAGTTGGTGCAGTTCCAAGCAGAGCGTTGTGGCGGGATCTACGTGTGAAGTGGAGTACATAGCTGCTTCGGAAGCAGCAAATGAAGGAGTCTGGATGAAGGAGTTCATATCCGATCTAGGTGTAATACCTAGTGCATCGGGTCCAGTGAAAATCTCTTGTGACAATACTGGAGCAATTGCCTTGGCGAAGGAATCCAGATTTCACAAGAGAACCAAACACATCAAGAGACGCTTCAATTCCATCCGCGATCAAGTCAAGGAGGGAGACATAGGGATTTGCAAAGTACATATGGATCTGAATGTTGCAGACCCGTTGACTAAGCCTCTTCCACGAGCAAAACATGATCAGCACCAAGACTCCTTGGGTGTTAGAATCATTACTATGTAATCTAGATTATTGACTCTAGTGCAAGTGGGAGACTGAAGGAAATATGCCCTAGAGGCAATAATAAAGTTGTTATTTATATTTCCTTATATCATGATAAATGTTTATTATTCACGCTAGAATTGTATTAAGCGGAAACTTAGTACATGTGTGAATACATAGAAAAACAGAGTGTCCCTAGTATGCCTCTACTTGACTAGCTCGTTAATCAAAGATGGTTAAGTTTCCTGACCATAGACGTGTGTTGTCATTTGATGAACGGGATCACATCATTAGAGAATTATGTGATGGACAAGACCCATCCGTTAGCTTAGCATTATGATCATTTAGTTTTATTGCTATTGCTTTCTTCATGACTTATACATATTCCTCTGGCTATGAGATTATGCAACTCCCGAATACCGGAGGAACACTTTGTGTGCTATCAAATGTCACAACGTAACTGGATGATTATAAAGATGCTCTACAGGTGTCTCCGAAGGTGTTTGTTGAGTTGGCATAGATCAAGATTAGGATTTGTCACTCCGTGTATCGGAGAGGTATCTCTAGGCCCTCTCGGTAATGCACATCACTATAAGCCTTGCAAGCGATGTGACTAATGAGTTAGTTATGGGATGATGCATTACGAAACGAGTAAAGAGACTTGCCAGTAACGAGATTGAATTAGGTATGATGATACCGACGATCGAATCTCGGGCAAGTAACATACCGATGACAAAGGGAATGACGTATGATGTTATGTGGTTTGACCGATAAAGATCTTCGTAGAATATGTAGGACCCAATATGAGCATCTAGGTTCCGCTATTGGTTATTGACCGGAGATGTGTCTCAGTCATGTCTACATAGTTCTCGAACCCGTAGGGTCCGCACGCTTAACGTTCGATGACGATTTGTATTATGAGTTATGTGTTTTGGTGACCGAAGTTTGTTCGGAGTCCCGGATGAGATCACGTACATGACGAGGAGTCTCGAAATTGTCGAAATGTGAAGATTGATATATTGGAAGGTTATATATGGACACCGGAATGGTTCCGAAGAAGGTCGGGGATTTTTCGGAGTACCGGAAGGCTTCGGAACCCCCCGGGAAAGTTAATGGGCCTATTGGGCCTTAGTGGAGGAGAGGAGGCAGGCCACAGGAGGAGGCGCGTGCCCCCCTTGCCCCAATCTGAATTGGACAAGGGGAGGGGGCACGGCCCCCCTCTTTCCTTCTCCCTCTCTCTCCCTTCCCATTTCCTCCTCTCCGTTGGAAGGAAAGGGAGGGGGGCGACTTCTTGGATATCTATCACTTTGAGACCAATTTTCGTGTGCTGCTTTTGATAAGCTCAAACAAATATAAGTGAAGATCATGAGCATAATATTTCTTTTTCTCAAATTAATTCAAGTGAAGCAAGATAGAATTTCTTCAAAAATACTAAAGCACACCGTCCTCAAAAAGATATAAGTGAAGCACTAGAGCAAATGACAAGCTACTTCAAAAAGATATAAGTGAAGATCAAGCGAGTAGTTAAGTAAATAGGTAGCTATGTGAGGACTCTCTCTTAATTAGAACTTTCAGATCTAAGTATTTTATTAAAACAGCATGCAAAACAAAATAAAATGACATTCTAAGAATAGCACACATCATGTGAAGAAGCAAAAACTTAGGATCAACCGATACTAACCGATAATTGTTGGTGAAGAAAGGTGGGATGCCTACCATGGCATCCCCAAGATTAGATGCTTGAGACTTCTTGAAATATTATCTTGGGATGCCTTGAGCATCTCCAAGCTTAAGCTTTTGTGTCTCCTTAATACCTTTTATTCCACGGTTTCCCTAAATCTTAAAAACTTCATCCACACAAAACTCAACAAGAACTCGTGAGAAAATTTAGTATAAACCAATCCAAAAACTTTATCATTCTCTATTGTAGCAAATCAAAAAAATTATTATTCAACATTGCATACTAAATGCCTCTGCATATTTAATACCCCTATCCTCAAATAGAATCATTAAACAAGCAAACATATGCAAACAATGCAAACATAACAGCAATCCGCCAAAACAGTACAGTCTGTAAAGAATGCAAGAGTATCAATACTTATTAAACTCCAAAGATTATGAAAATCTACCGCACTGTAGAAAATTTATCAGAGCTTATTTTGCAAAAAGTTTCAACATTTTATCACATTCTGACTTTTCTAGGGAATTTTTGCAACAACGGTAAACTTTCTTTTTTCAAACTGCAACATGTAGACTTCTAAAATAAGCATAGTAAAGGCTATCAATGCCACTTTTATTGAAATAAAAGACGCAACATTATTCTAAATAACAGTAAGCAAATCCTAACAAAATAAATTGACGCTCCAAGCAAAACACATATCATGTGACGAATGAAAACATAGCTCCAAGTGAGGTTACCGATAATCTTGAAGACAAAAGAGGGGTGCCTTCCGGGGCATCCCCAAGCTTAGTTGCTTGGATCTTCCTTGAATATTACCTTGGGGTGCCTTGGGCATCGCCAAGCTTAGGGTATTGTCACTCCTTATTCTCCTCATATCGACATCTCACCCAAAACATGAAAACTTCAATAACACAAAACTTAACGGAACTTTGTGAGATAGATTAGTATGATAAAGAGCAAACCATTTCACTTTGGTACTGTCAAAGACAAGATCATAATTGTTCTCACACAATGCCTACTGTAGCATATCATTTCCACAATTTATATTGAGCAATATAAGCCATAGAAACTAGAAAACAAGCAAACTATGCATTGAAAACAGAATCCGTCAAAAACAGAACAGTCTATAATGATCTGTACTCAAACCATACTTCTTCTACTCCACAAATTATAAAAAAATTAGGACCACGTGAGAAATTTGTATATTAAACTTCTGCAAAAAGAATCAACTCAAAATGACTCTTCTGTTAAAAATAAGAATTATTTTTGTGAGTGCAAAAGTTTCTGTTTTTCAGCAAGTTCAAATCACCTATCACCCAACATGATCCCAAAGGCTTTACTTGGCACTTTATTGAAACAAAAGCAATAAAACATGATTACTACAGTAGCTTAATCATGTGAACACACAAAAACAGTAGGTAAAAGTGTTGGGTTGTCTCCCAACAAGCGCTTTTCTATAATGCCTTTTAGCTAGGCATGATGAGTTCAATGATGCTCACATAAAAGATAAGAATTGAAACATAAAGAGAGCATCATGAAGCATATGACTAGCACATTTAAGTCTAACCTACTTCCTATGCATAGGGATTTTGTGAGCAAACAACTTATGGGAACAAGAATCAACTAGCATACGAAGGCAAAACAAGCATAACTTCAAAATATTCAACACATAGAGAGGAAACTTGATATTATTGCAATTCCTACAAGCATAAGTTCCTCCCTCATCATAATTTTCAGTAGAATCATGAATGAATTCAACAATATAACCATCGCATAAAGCATTCTTTTCATGATACATAAGCATAATTTTTTTGTTACTCTCCACATAAGCAAATTTATTCTCGTCAATAGTAGTGGGAGCAAAATCAACAAAATAACTATCATGTGATTGAAAATTAAAATCATGATGACAAGTTTCATGATTATCATTATTATTTATAGCATACATGTCATCACCATAATCATCATAGATAGCAACTTTGTTATCATAGTCAATTGAAGCCTCATCCAAAATGGTGGATTCATCACTAAATAAAGTCATGACCTCTCCAAATCCACTTTCACCATATAATCATCATAAATAGGAGGCATCCAATCATTATAATAAATTTGCACATCAAACTTGGGGGACTAAAAATATCATCTTCATCAAACATAGCATCCCCAAGCTTATGGCTTGCACATCATTAGCATCATGGATATTCAAAGAATTCATACTAACAACATTGCAATCATGCTCGTCATTTATACCAAACATTCTATTGAATTCTTCTTCTATCAATTGAGCACAATTTTCCTTTCCATCATTTTCGCGAAAGATATTATAAAGATGATCAATAATATGATGCAACCTTAATTCCATTTTTTATGTAGTTTTCTTTTATAAACCAAACTAGTGATAAAACAAGAAACTGAAAGACTCGATTGCAAGATCTAAAGATATACCTTCACTGGTGCGCGTCGGTCCTAAACAAATGATTTTTAACCCCTTTCCGCGACGACATTTGGAACCGTCGCCAAGTGAGTGTGGGCGATAGGGGGTCCTTCCCACACGACCCAGAAACCGTCGGGGATATGCCCTCCTGGCACACACGCTCGGCAAAATGAGGTCCTGTGCGACTGTCGAGCGCTCAAATACGGAAATACGTATAGTAGAGCTAAAAAATACAATTATACAGGCGAAATTGTTTCCGGTCGCAAGTACATCCCACACAGTCAGCCCCCGCTAAATGTTTCCGTTCGTATGTACATCCCACACAGTCGCTCCAAGGAAAATGTATCCGTTCACAGGTACATCACACACAATTTTTCCCGTTAAATCGTTTGCGTTATCGAATGTATCACACACGGTCTGTAGAAGAAACTGTGTGGCAAAGGCTGTCCATCACACACAGTTTTATGTGGTAAACATTTGCACAAGGTGGCCTAACGCAAACAGTTTTCAAGAGAAAGTCGTGTGTGATTGTTCATTGATCCAACACGGTTTATTCCTAGAAACTGTGTGCGTTGCCTGAGGTCACCACCCACGGTATATTTTCAATAACCATTTGCAATAGGAAAGCCCAATTAGTAGGATAATTCGCCATTAGCAGGTTAATTGCCCTATTATTAATAAGCCATTTATTAATCTAATTGACATTCATATTAAGCACACAATATATTTCATTTCCATATTAAGGAAGCATAATATCATAATTGAAATACATCATAGTACAACATGATATAGCTTCAGCACTCAGCTACCCATTACACAACTGCACTAGCACCAAGTTCCACAGGCAACATGTAGAACCTTTCGAAATTAACATCATAAACGGTATATAGACAGACGCATCTCATCTGGAGAACTGCTGAAGCGGAAGGCGAATATTGAGCCTTCATTCATGTTGAAGGTCTTTGAACCTTTAGGCTAGTGCATGTGGATGATTGACCGTCCGTCCTTCGTCCTCTTCAGGAACACTTCAATATTGAACCGTGGGTGTTGTATGAAAACCTTCCTCGCCTCCTGACCATAGAGGTGGTTTGAGAGGTAATCATCAGTGAACTGCTTTGGAAAGGCCTGAAAACAAGGATGTGCATAAATATCTTCTCTATATTGGAAATGGGGCAAAGGAATAAAAAAAGGCAAGGTATAATAGTTAGTACCATCTTGTAGTGAACTAATGTCTTCTTCATTGTGTAGACAAAGATCTTGTTGTTTTTTGTCGCTAGTTTCTTTATCCTAACAATCTTTCTGAGTTTCTTGATTTGATTGATATTCATGGACAACTCATTTCGCCATATGCAAAAAGGGTCGAACAGTGGGTCAAAACCTCTGACACTAGGACCTACATGTGCAAGACCAAATTGTTAAAAACCAAAATATTAGAATGGTTCCTGCAATTGCACAATAATGTGCTATTAGAGAACGGACCATGCACGTGCTAACCTCGATTGTAAACCTCAGTGCTTCCCACTGTTTCCCTGCAACACATATAAGGTAGTTAGTCATCAGGTTAAGTAAGGGTTCACATTCTATCAGTAAAATATGTTGATGAAAAATAAGCACATTGCAGATTCATCAGATTAATTCAAGTCTCATGGAAAACCCATTTATCGAAACCAAGCATGATTAAGAACTAGGGAGTATAGCACTTGTATATGTTTCTCATGTATTAAGGGCAGCCAAATTTGATTTATTCCTCACATGCACAACAATTCAAAATTCTACGCACGAAAATTGGACATCGCATTGCAGAATTGAACCAGGCAGTTAACTAAACACCACAACAAATGAACCAAACATTAACTGAGCACCACATTGCACAATATAACATACTCCTAATAGAAGATCAGACAGTTAACCAAACAGTTAACTACAGCCAATTGTAGCAATTGCATTTGTTTCTCATATATTTACTACAGCCAAATTCAATTTATTCCTCACATGGTATACAATAAAAATGCACCCGCAACTATTGAATATTGCATTGCAGAATTGAACCAAACAGTTAACTAAACACCACAACACAGATGAACCAAACGTTAACTGAGCACCACATTGCACAATGTATAACCAAACCAAGCATGCTTGACAACTTGGAAATATAGCAATTGTATTCGTTTCTCATGTATTTTCTAAAGATAAATTCGATTTATTTCTCACATGGAAGATAATACAAAATTGCAGCCTGAAGAATTGAACATCACATTTGCAGAGAACCAAACAATTAACTGAAGACGACAACTAGTTAACAAAATAGTTAATAAGTGAGCACCACACTGCACAACATATAGAACATATACACTAGAGTAACAGATTGCATGGTAAAATTAGACAGCACAATTCACTAGAATTTTTGAAGGAAAGGCAGGAGCAGCACACGCAACGGGTAAACCGAGCATGCTCAAGCGGCGTAGCTAGCAAATGGCAAGGTGCTCCTCCAAGATCTGGGGGTCGGCACGAATTGCAGCCATCCCGACCTCATTCGTGCGTGCGGCCGCGATTTGCTTCTCCGCTGCCAAATGCTCCTTGAGATCCTGGCTATACTGCGTGCACCATGGCTTAGGGTGGCGCTTATTTGGTGGAGGGGTCGGTGATTTGTATGGAAGGTGTCGCGCTCGCGCCGGCAGTCGGGGCATGTGGGATGTGGAAGGAGGAGGAGGATGGGGGTCGGGTGTGGATTACCTGCCTGGATAGACGAGGCCGAGCAGCGTGAAGGAGGGTCGCCGATGAGGAGGCGGCGCTGCAAGCAAGGAGTGAAGGTTTCAACTTGGAAAGGAAGGCGGAAAGAGGGGAAATGTGGCTTTTGGTAAGGGGGAGGTAGATATTTCCGCGGAAGCCGAAAATTTGGAATCGCTACAGCCAAAAAACTGGCGTGCAAAGTGTCATCAGACACGATCCCTTATTCAGAACTGTGTACGATATGTGGACATCACAAACGATTCAGATAGCTTAACCCATGTGTGATGAGTTTGATCGTCAAAAGTTTTGGTTCAAATTTCCATGGTTACAGTGGTCATCCACGTCATTGCATAATTTGGGTACACAAAGGAGACTACAGCACACCCACACTTCTTAATCGAGCAAGTTCAGCAATTAAACAGAGCTAGATGACCTAAACATTACTCTAACAAACTAAAGACCAGTGCTCTTAATTAAACAAAACAAAGAGTACTACTACGGCTGGTGCTCGTCGATATCCGCCGCCGCCTCCATGTCCAGCTCGCGCCCGACGGTCTCCTGGGGAAGGGGCTCCATGGCATCAATCACACCATACTCGGCAAGCATCTCGCCATCCGTGTCCGCCATCTCTTTGGAAAAGGCCACAACGAGCTGGGCATGGGTGGATGCGATCTGGGCTTGGAAGGGATCCGTCGTCGCAAGGTATGCGGCGGAGGAACGAACGGCTGCTCGAACGGCGATTGCCAGCTCTTCGGCCGTGGGTTGCCGACCGTTGTCGGAGAAGTTTTGTTTCATTTGTGCAGTGACCGCCAGGAGCTGGGCGTGGGTGGCCTCGACATGGTTGTCGGCGGCCTCCATCAGGGCTAAGGCCACCGCTGCAGAACGGACAACTGCTGTGCCGCTCTCACCAGTTGCTATCCCCGAGGCAGATGTTGTTGCCGCCACCTGAGAAGCAACATCAGCCGTTTGGGCTGCCTTTGCCGCCCGGTCGCAGATTGCGGCCGCGCTCATGCACCTTGTTAGCGCGCGCATGGCGGCTGTGGCCGCGCTCTCGCCGGAGTGGGCCATCGAGGTTGCCCTCACGACGCGGGTCCACGTGCCCATCTTTCACCGGCGATGATTGAACAGTGAAATGATATTTGGGGAGCGAGCTAGTGTGCTTGAGACGCCGGCTGTGGACTATAGCCGACACACCTTCTCATGTAAGCCATAGGCATACTATACACCGACGATGCTCCAGGATATTTTGTGCTGCATCTCACACGGTTCGTGATAATAAACTATGTGCGATCTACTTGATTTTTTATCTTGATTTGAATTACATAATGGGGTCACAGCGGCAATGGACGGTGTTCGAATTCCTAACCTTTTATCTGGAGTGAACATGCAACTATATGTGTGTCGTAAAAGAATTGGAATTATTCAGGGTTCGTTTAAACATTATATACATTAAATTGGTTTTCTAGCCATTTCAAGTGCACAATTCAAAATTAAACTACATGCACATGCTTCGGTGCACCAACATGGGTTCTAAAATCATATATGTGTCCATGGGTTTATGCTTATCTCCCATGCAAGAAATGGGGATGAAATTCGAACAGCACGACACCGTGGCTCTCCGGCAAACGTCGACGTACTTGCTTTTGTAATTCTAGTAAATCCAAAATTCGTTCAAAATTCATGAAACTTGGCATGCTATCATGGAGCGGCATCAACATGCCGTGGTAAAACTTCTGTCCCATTTGGGGCAGGTTTGGGTATAAGCTTCTCATAAACCAGAGCTTCTCACAACAAGTGTGATGGTTTCGGTAGGGAACGTTTCACCTTTCTGGACAAAACGATAGCCGTTGCCTCTTCTCAATTTCAAATTTTTTCCTAGTGTCAACATAGAACAACAGGAGTGTTGTGTCAATTTTCAGAATTTTTCGGGGTTCACTTGGACATTTTTATACATTAACTGAGTTTTCTCTGCATTCATGTGCATACTTCAAATTTGAACTAGAGGCACATGCTCTAATGCATATAAATTAGTTGAAACCTCAAATATGTGTCCTTGGTTGCCTGCTTAGGTCCCATGCAAGAAATGGGAATGAATGTCAAACACACTGCCACCATCACTCGGCCGCAAACATTGAGATACCTGGTTTTTAAATTCTAGTAAATCCAAAACTTGTCTGAAATTCATGAAACTTGGAATGCTATCATGGAGCGGCATCAACATGTCGTGGTAAATTTTTTGTCCCATTTGGGGCAGGTTTGGGTATTTGCTTCTCACAACAAGCATGATGGTTTCGGTAGGGAACGTCCCACCTTTGGGGACGAAATGATATCCATTGCCTCTTATTGCTTCCAAAAATTTTCTTGTGTCAACATAGAACAACAGGGGTGTTGTGTCAAGTTTTGTGATTTTTCAGGGTTCGTTTGGACATTTTTATGCATTAACTGAGTTTTCAATGCATTTATGTGCATAATTCAAATTTGAACTACATGCACATGCTCCAGTGCATATAAATTGGTTGAAAAATCAAAACTGTGTCCTTGGGTGCATGCTTAGGTCCCATGCAAGAAATGGGAATGAATTTCAAACACCAGGGCACTATTGATTGCTGGCAAAACATTGAGATGCCTGGTTTTTAAATTCTAGTAAATCCAAAACTCGTCTGAAATTCATGAAACTTGGCATGCTATCATGGAGCGGCATCAACATGCCGTGGTAAATGTCCCATTTGGGGCAGGGTTGGGTATATGCTTCTCACAAACAAGAGCTTCTCACAACAAGCATGATAGATTCGGTAGGGCACATCCCACCTTTGGGGACGAAACGATATCCATTGCCTCTTATTGCTTTCAAATTTTTTCTCGTGTCAACATAGAACGACATGAGTGTTGTGTCAATTTTTGTGATTTTTCAGGGTTCGTTTGGACATTTTTATGCATTAACTGAGTTTTCAATGCATTTATGTGCATGATTTAAATTTGAACTACATGCACATGCTCCAGTGCATATCAATTGGTTGAAAAATCAAATCTGTGTCCTTGGGTGCATGCTAGGTCCCATGCAAGAAATGGGGATGAATTTCAAAACCAGGGCACCGTTGATTGCCGCCAAAACATTGAGATACTTTATTTTTAAGTTCTAGTAAATCCAAAACTCGTCTGAAATTCATGAAACTTGGCATTCTATCATGGAGCGGCATCAACATGCCGTGGTAATTTTTTGTCCCATTTGGGGCAGGTTTGGGTATATGCTTCTCACAACAAGCATGATGGTTTCGGTAGGGAACGTCCCACCTTTGGGGATGAAACGATATCCATTGCCTCTTATTGCTTCCAAATTTTTTCTCGTGTCAACATAGAACAACTGGAGTGTTGTGTCAATTTTTGTGATTTTTCAGGGTTCGTTTGGACTTTTTTATGCATTAACCGAGCTTTTAATGCATTTATGTGCATAATTCAAATTTGAACTATATGCACACGCTCCATTGCATATAAATTGGTTGAAAAATCAAGTATGTGTCCTCGGGTACATGCTTAGGTCCCATGCAAGAAATGGGAATGAATTTGAAACACCAGGGCACCGTTGATTGCCGGCAAAACATTGAGATGCCTAGTTTTTAAATTCTAGTAAATTCAAAACTCGCCTGAAATTCATGAAACTTGGCATGCTATCATGGAGCGGCATCAACATGCCGTGGTAAATTTTTTGTCCCATTTGGGGCAGGTTTGGGTATATGCTTCTCACAAACCAGAGCTTCTCACAACAAGCATGATGGTTTCGGTAGGGAACGTGCCACCTTTGGGGACGAAACGATATCCATTGCCTCTTAATGCTGTCAAATTTTTTCTCGTGTCAACATAGAACAACAGGACTGTTGTGTCAATTTTTTTGATTTTTCGGGGTTCGTTTGGACATTGTTATGCATTAACTGAGTATTCAATGCATTTATGTGCATAATTCAAATTTGAACTACATGCACATGCTCCAGTGCAAATAAATTGGTTGAAAAATCAAATTTGTGTCCTTGGGTGCATGCTTAGGTCCCATGCAAGAAATGGGAATGAATTTCAAACACCAGGGCACCGTTGATTGCCGGCAAAACGTTGAGTACTTTATTTTTAAATTATGGTAAATCCAAAACTCGTCTGAAATTCATGAGACTTGGGATTCTATCATGGAATGGCACCCGACATGTTGTGGTATTTTTCGTGTCCATTTTGAGAGAAGGCGCACTCGAATAATGACAGCCAACAAAGGCATTTTGAAAAAATAGCTGCCACTTTAATATCTCAAACGTTTGTACAATTCAAACTATGTGCGTTCTGTTAACCGTTCACGTGACGCTACGTGTCTTGGTTTTAATGGCTGTAGGAGGTGCCGTGCGGACAACTACTTGACCTTGACGGAACGGGAGGCGTGCGAGCGCCGTCCGATGCACAAGCTGACCGAGAGGCGTGCAAGCTGTCCTCAAGTGCACAGGCTCACCGGGAAGCGTGCGAGCTGTACGCTGCGCAGGCTCACTGGGAAGCGAGCCCTTTGACTTCCATGGCCGCCCGCCTTTCTTGCATCCTCTGCAGTAATGGCGCCCAAGCCGCAGTTTAATTCGGTTTTTAAATATAAAACACTCATCGCAAACGTTTTAGTTACAACACCCGTATGAAGGAAGAGAACAATAAGGACAAGAACGCCTGGCACAATGTGTGGCATGAGAGACTGGATGAACAACATGTCAAGTACGCGGCCATGGACGCGTACACAAGCTACGAGATGTACAGGCGGATCGTTGACAACAGGAACTGTCTTCTTCCTGACCCAGACGAGGGATCGAGCCACATAGCAGTGGCGAGAGCGTCACAAGAAGTAGATGACTAGACGATCGTTTCTCCTACTTTAGAATGCATGCAATTGTTTATTGAGGTGTGTGCGAATGATCTGTATGGTCACTTATGTAATTGGATGTTTATTTCAGTTATATATATACATGTTATTCTACTATAGACAGAGCGAGTCACACGACTTATTAGCAGCAATCGTCTGTGTTATTATTGGTCTTCGCACACATTTCTGATTACGGACCTGTTTCCCGCATATCACACACATCTTGTTCAGTTGAATCGTTTCCATTGTGTTGCCTAATCACACACAGTTCATCCTAGTGAACCGTATGTTGTATATCGCACACGCCTTCATCTGGCTGCCCGTTTCTTTTATTCCTCCTCATCCCAAATAGTTAATTTAGCTGAACCGTATGCCCTACATCGCACACAAAACTAAAATCTGAACCGTGTTTGATGCATGCATCATTGCAAACGTTTTGCACCCTTTTTGATGGTTTTTTTACACCACCATTTGCGATGATGGCATCGCACACAGTTTCGTCGAAGGGTCTCTGATCGTAGTGTCGCGTTTGGGCCATCCTACAGTAGTGCTTCAAGCACTCACCTCCCCAGCAACGGCGCCATAAAAGAGCTTCGTTGACGGGGTGTGAGTGACACTTACCTAACCTCCCCGGCAACGGCGCCAGAAAAGAGCTTGATGTCTACTACGCAACTTTATTCTTGTAGACTCGTGTTGGGCCTCCAAGCGCAGAGTTTTGTAGGACAGTAGCAATTTTCCCTCAAGTGGATGACCTAAGGTTTATCAATCCGTGGGAGGCGTAGGATGAAGATGGTCTCTCTCAAACAACCCTGCAACCAAATACAAGAAATCTCTTGTGTCCCCAACACACCCAATACAATGGTAAATTGTATAGGTGCACTAGTTCAGCGAAAAGATGGTGATAAAAGTGTATATTGATGGTAGAAATATATTTTTATAATCTGAATAAATAAAAACAGCAAGGTAGTAAATAGTAAACGGGCACAAAAATGGTATTGCAATGCTTGAAAATGAGGCCTAGGGTCTGTACTTTCGCTAGTGCAATCTCTCAACAGTGCTAATATAATTGGATCATATAACCACCCCTCAAAGTGATGAAGAATCACTCCAAAGTTCCAATCTAGCGGAGAACATAAGAATAAATTGTTTGTAGCGTACGAAACCACCTCAAAGCTATTCTTTCCATTCAATCTATCCTATAGTTCGTACTAAAATAACACCAAAGCAAATTCATATTCACAATACTCAATCCAACATAAAGAACTTCAAAGAGTGCCCCAAGATTTCTACCGGAGAAACAAAGACAAGAACATGCATCAACCCCTATGCATAGATTACCCCAATGTCACCTCAGGAAGCCGCAAGTTGAGTGCCAAAACATATATCAAGTGAATCAATACGATATCCCGTTTTCACCACGAGTATTCAATTGCAAGACATATATCAAGTGTTCCCAAATCCATAAAAGTATTCAATCCGATAACAACGAAATCTCAAAGGGAAAAACTCAATTCATCACAACAATATAGAGAGGGGAAAACACCATATGATCCGACTATATTAACAAAGCCCGCGATACATCAAGATCATGACATCTCAAGAACATGAGAGAGAGAGAGATTAAATGCATAGCTACTGGTACAAACCCTCAACCCCAAGGGTGGACTACTCCCTCCTCGCCGTGGTGGCCGCCGGGATGATGAAGATGGCCACCGGTGATGATCTCCCCCTCCAGCAGGGTGCCGGAACGGGGTCTAGATTGGTTTTCGGTGGCTACAGAGCCTTGCGGCGGCATAACTTCTGATCTAGGTTTACCCCCGATGGTTTCTCTATTTATAGGAATTGTTGGCCTTGGTTTCACGCTAAGATGGGCCTCGAGGTGAGCACAACCCACCGGGGCAAGCCAGGCCCACCAGGCGCGCCCTGGTAGATTGTGCCCTCCTCGTGGCTCTTCTGGTCCTCCCACGAAGCTTCGGGGGTCTCTTTTGTTCCAAAAAAATCGTCAAAATGTTTCAGCTCATTTGGAGAACTTTCATTTCTGCACAAAAAACAACACCACGGTAGTTCTGCTGAAAACAACGTCAGTCTGGGTTAGTTCCATGCAAATCATACCAAAACCATATAAAATTGTTGTAAACATGGCATGAATACTTCATAAATTATAGATACGTTGGAGACGTATCAGCGTGCTACGCACTCTCAATGATTGTGTATGTACCCTTCTCTTTCATGCTAACGTGCCTCCTCGATTTTGGCCTGACGCACTCGCCACCCCATCTCTTCTACTTAACATACGTCGATGTCATGTTCGCTGGAACTATGCACCCCACCAGCTCCTCTTGGGCACTCCACCCTCGTATGACAAGCTTCGTGTCTTTGGGTGTCTTTGTTACCCTAGCATCACCTCCACCACCCCTCACAAGCTCCCACCATGCTCCCTCGCTTGCATATTCCTCGACTATCCTCCCAACACCAAAGGTTACCAGTGCTACGATCCCATCTCCCACCGCGTGTTCACCTCGCGACATGTTTATTTTGACAAGAGAGTTTTTCCCTTCCACCAGGTACCATCGGCCGCGGCATCTTTGCCGCCCCCTCCTAACGCGCTCCAGACCTGGCATGCTAGCCGGACGAGGGCCACTACTACGGGCGCGGCCGCCTTGCCGCCTCTCCCATGGGTGTGGCCACCTCGCCGGCCCTCTCGCCAGCCTCCTCGGGCGCGAACACCTCGCCGGCCTCCTCAGGTGTGGCTGCCTCGTCGCCCACGGGTTTTGGATCCATGTCGGGCTCAACACCACCTTCACTCGCCGCTCCCCTAGTGGTGCCCAACCACATAATGACTCGTGCTCACGCCGGTGTACTCCGTCCCAGCACGCGCTATCCGCTTGACGAGTACGCATGCACCACGTGGACCTTGTCACCGTCGCCTGTTCCCTCTTCAGCTCGCGCTGCTCTTCGCGACCCTCATTGGCTCGCCACGATGCAAGAGGAGTTTGACCATTGCAGCATAACAACACGTAGTCACTTGTGCCATGCCCCCCTCACGCCAATGTCTTACCAGTGAATGGGTGTTCCGTCACAAGACCCGCACCGACGGTTCTCTTGACCACTACAAAGCGCGATGGTTGGTCCGTGGTTTTCGGCAGCGCGCTGGAGTTGACTTCACCGACACCTTCACTCCGTTTGTTACACCGGGCACGACGCGCACTGTCCTGCAACTTGCGGTGTCTCGTGCATGGCCTGTGCATTAATTGGACGTCTCCAACGCATTTCTTCACAGCCACCTCGCCGAGCAGGTGTTCTGCCAGCAGCCCACTGGATTTGTTTTGACGCCACTCATCCGGATCACGTGTACCTACTTTCTCGATCCCTCTACGGGCTCAAGCAGGCACCCCGCGCGTGGTACCAGCGCATCGCCGCCTTCCTCCAGCGGCTGGGCTTTCGCTCCACCTGCTCCCATGCATCGTTGTTCGTCTACCATCAGGGCGCTGCTACTGCCTACCTTTTGCTCTACGTTGACAACATCATCCTGACGACATCCTCCACTAAGGTTCTTCATCAGCTCACTGCTCGTCTCCGTGATGAGTTTGCCCTCAAGGATCTGGGGCCTCTGCACTACTTCCTCGGTATCGAGGTTGCACGGCACGCTGACGGGTTCTTTCTTCATCAGCAACGGTATGCTCATGACCTTCTCGAGTGCGCAGGCATGCTTAGATGCAAGCCTGCCCCCACGCCTGTCGACATGAAGGCCAAGCTCTCTGCACTTGATGGCTCGCCTGCGCTAGATGCGGCATTCCACCGCTCCATCGTCGGTGCGTTATAGTACTTGACGCTTACTCGCCCGGATCTCCAGTATGCCATGCAGCAGGTGTGCCTTCACATGCATGCTCCACGTGACTCCCATTGGACCCTGGTGAAGCGGATCCTTCACTACATTCACGGCACCATGGTTCTTGGGCTCACACTGACGGCGTCCTCCTCCATCGACCTTGTGGCCTATTCGGATGCTGACTGGCTGGCTGTCTGGATACTGGACGCTCTACATCAGGCTACTGCGTCTATCTCTGGTCATCGTTGATCTCGTGGTTATCTAAACGACAACCCACGGTTTCCCGCTCAAGCGTTGAGGCGGAATACTGGTAAGTGGCTAACGCTGTAGCTGAGTGCTCTTGACTTTGCCAACTCCTTCAGGAGTTGCTTTGCAATGTCCATAAGGCCATGGTCGTGTACTGCGACAATGTCTCTGCCGTCTACCTATCCGCTAACCCTGTTCATCATCGAAGGACGAAGCACATTGTGCTCGACATACACTTTGTTCGTGAGCAGGTTGCACTTGGACGAATCCGCGTTTTGCATGTTCCCACCGTTCAATAGTTCGCCGATGTTATGACTAAGGGGCTTCCGACATCCACCTTCGAGGAGTTTCGGTCAAGTTTCTGCATCGCCTGCAAAGTTTTGACTAGGGGGGGGTGTTGAATGTGTATGTACATATAGGTTAGGGTCATGTATTGTCACGCCTTCTTAATCCTACGTACAGTGTATAGTTTGGGACACAAGTCGAGGTTGTGCACCCTTGTACCTATATATGTGCACTTGCACGTGATCAATGAATTGAGTCGCATGCAATCTAATCTTTACTAACAACACGTCTGGCTGGACAGAGCAGCCTCTCAAGCGTCGCTCGTTGGCCGCGCTGCCAGAAGCCACGGTCATGCATGAAGACGCCAAGTCCAAGCCGCACCCGTACGGGAGCGCGTGTAGCCATGTCCCCGTCGCCGCGCTCAACCACCGCATGTCGAAGAGTCAGAGCGCCCTGTATTCCGTGGGTTGGGCATGCGTCGGAGGACGTCGTCATGCGGCGCTGCGGTTGGAAGCCATCCTCACCCTAGTTGTTCATGACTTGATTTTGCCAATGGCTGCTTCTCGTTCCCCCCGTGTTGATCCATCTATGTTCTTCTCTTCTACTAGAGCGTCTCCAGCCGTTCGGCCCCCCAGGACGCCGAAAAAGCGCCGTCTGGGGCCGAACCGGCGTTTAATTTCGGCGTGGGGGCGATTGTGTTCCCAGTCGCCGCCCCAGGTCGCCCCCAAATTGGCGCCAACACCGCACAAACACAACACAAACTCGGCGATTTCATTCAAAAATGTACAAACACGGCACAACTCGGCGAGTTCATTCAAATTTGTACAAAAAATAGAAAACAACTACGCCTAGCCCTACTACGCCGCTGCCGCCGCCCGCCTTCTACATGCTGAGGAGCCTGTAGAACAAGGTGTCACCATCGCCGCCGCCGCCCTGCATCCCGCCGGAGCCACCGTCGTCCCTGCTGCACCACTGAGCAGGGTCGCCGACACGCGGGGGGTTGGACGGCCCGGGCGCGTCCTCCTCGTCGTTGCTAGCAAGGACGACAACGCTGCCCTCGTCGCGTCCGCGGTGCCGAGCTTTGATCTCCTCGTAGGGCCGGCGCTAACGCACCACCTGCTCGCGGACGTAATCTGCCTTCGCCCATTTGAGGGCGGTCTCATCGCGGCGGCCATCTCCGCGTGCTCCTTCTTGATGCGGAGCAACCCCGGCTCGGTCTTCGGCCGGACAAGGCGGGGGGAACGAGGGGAGGGGTGGCCGCCCTCGTTGATGACGAGGGTGCACTGCGGGTGCGGCGCCCAAGCGGCATCTCCTGCGGCTCCAGCTTGATGGGGCGGAGCGCCGGCGACCTAGAGGTAAGTGAATCGAAACCCGATGACGAGGAGGTCGCCGCCTCCATTCGCCGCAGCGTCCAGGAACTCCCGCGGCGGGGCGAGAAGGACGTGAGCGCCAGGTACTCGAGGCCCGGCGTGTTGCCAGTCTCGATGTGTTCGAGGACAGCTTCGAGGGTGCGGCCGGGCACCCCCCAGCATTCGTGCCGCCCGTCGGTGTTGAGGCGGTCGCGGGGGTTGGCGCCGTTTGCGGAGGCGACCTGGTCGGCGTGGCGGCGGTAGAAGTACATCGTCCATGGCGTGTGGTTGTCGGTGGCGTACCTCGGCTCGTTCCGCTGCGCCTCCAACAGCGATGAACGGACATGCGCGATCTCGGCACGCCTTTCAACCCCGATGGGCACTGGGGGCGCTGGGACACCACCGACGCTCAGCTTCCATGAGCCCGGCACCCGCATGTTCGGGGGCGCCGGGTAGTCGGCCTCGTAGAGGAGGCGCGCCTCGTCCTCGCCCAGATGGCGTCGGCCGAAGTCGTTCGCCGCCGCGGCATCGCCTGGGTAACGCTCGACCATTGCTCATCGGCGGGGGAAGAGGGGGAGAGAGTGCCTTCTGTGTTGAGATGAGGTGAGAGAGGTGGCGAGTTGTGGCGACTGTGGCGTTCACCGGCGGGGAGGTCGGCTTTTATAGCCGAAGCGGGGCGGTGAGAAGCTGCCCGCCGGCTGCCGCGTGGCGGGAGCGGGCGGGACGCGCGTCGCGGCGCTTTCACTGCGCCGCCCGTGAGGCATCAATCGAAGGCTGACCGGCACGGCAGCCTTGGCATTGATTCCTGCGGGAACCGAGGCGATGAGGACGACGAAGTGGCGTGTCGCTGACTCGGCTGGCCCATTCTCGTTCGCGCCCAAATCAGTTCCCCAGGCGCCCCCTGCACACCGGGTTCGGCCTGGGTCCGCCGGCGCCAATTTCGGGCCTAACCGGCGAAAATTGGGCTCCTGGGGGCGCGACTGGGCCGAATTTTCGGCACCAGCGCTGAAAAATAGCCTTGGGGGACTGTTGGGGGCGCAGCTGGAGATGCTCTTACCTGCGAAGAAATCACTAGAAGAGGATGTCAAGAGACTCGTCGTGGTGGGGCTGCAGCCGCCTCAGGCTGGTGCAGGAGGTCGCGGCCGCAGGACCACGTGCCGGTTGGAGACATGCGTCGCCCGGCCGCTCTGCAGGGTGAGGCCTGCTCGCGCCACGCGCCGGAGGGCGTGGCCTGCCGCCGATGAGCCCTGCCGTGAAATCGCTCCGCAAGATAGCGTGTTGATAACGTGTTAAAGTTTTATAAAAAAGAATGATGGAACAACACTTGATTTCATTGATGATTGTGGTATACTTCCTTCTCTCCGGTTTAATAGGCTTGTACTCTCTCCGTCCGAAAATACTTGTCATCGTCCCTTTTTATCCATTTTGATGACAAGTATTTAGATACATCCCTTTTTATCCATTTTGATGACATGTATTTTCGGACGGAGAGAGTATCAAAAATTTCAGATTTTCAATATACTACGCTTATCTTAAGTCCAATTGAGTTAAAATGCTTTTGAATCTCACGCCATATTTAATTCATAGAGATAAGAGAGTGGGATTAGTGGTCGTGCATGCATCTTATTTTGCAATGCTCCATGCAAGTCCAATGAGAGCAAGTACAATAGTGGGCTTATAGCCTGCTTACATGGCAATTTTGCCTATGTGGAGAAGAGAGACATGAAAAAGTGAGGAAAGTGGACTCTCATGAAAGAGTCTAGCTATATGCGTGCTCCTAAGTAGATACAATAAATGTGAAGAAAGAGATAAAGAGAAGGTGGAGAGAAGTAGTACTCTTATAATCAACCTTATAACTAACCTTGTTGTATGAGTGGCTACAAGCGATGACTATATATGACATGGCAATATTATATAGCCAGCAATTGTCTATATTATTAACCATGCTCTGAGAGAGTGCTACACTTATTGCTTCGGGAATCAAATATGTTAAAAATATTTTAGGGTCTGTCTAGGGCACATCTAGATGTACCTTAGTTATTGCACATGGACGCTAGTGCAAGAGCCACCTACCTCAAGAAGATGCATGAAGAAACACGTTCCACAATCGAGCGCCAAGTACAACGACTTGCCTCCAAGCTCAACATCCACAAGTCTCCGATGGTGTTCCAACTTGGTGATCAAGTATGGATACATCTTTGCAAGGACCGCTTCCCCAAGGAACACAAGTCCAAGCTACTCCCGAGAGCCGATGGACCATTCAAGGTGCTCGCACGCTACAACGACAATGCCTACAAGGTCGACATACCACGTGACAAGTACAACGTAAGCGACATCTTCAACGTCAAAGGCTTGGCCAAGTACCATGGTGATGAAGAGCACGATCCGTGGACGGATCTCTCCCAGGGGGGGAGATGATGCGGAGCATCCCTCGACTACCCACACCGACACTCCATCACCACCACAAGCACCGAGAGGACCAATGACAAGAGCACGTGCACGCAACATCGCTAACGAGGTCAATTCTTTCCTCTCCGAGTTTCGTTCGGTTTCCCATGAGAATGAGATTCTACCTCAAAGAGATATGCTATGCATTCTTAGGTACCAAGAAGATGATCGTGAGAAGGAGAGGACGGAAACCCAAGCATCCGGGAAGGAGGAGGAGTGGATGCAGATCCAAGCATGCACGGAGGAGAAGAGCGAAGAAGGAAGCGGGAGGGCAAAACCTCCTGGACACCCCGGGTGCCCGGCCCCTGCAACTCCGGGTGCCCAGCCACCTCCACCTGGGTGCAACCCCTACTTGGTCTGGGTGCCCGGGCCCCTGCCCTGCCACCAGCCGCACCCCCGGGTGCCCGGCCCCTCCCAGCCGGCCGCCTGGAGCAACGCTGGGTGCCCGGGCTTGGGACCCCCGGGTGCCCGGCCACCTCCCAGCCGCCCCCTGTACGGGCAGGGTGCTTGGCCCCTTCGCCCCGGGTGCCCAGCCGAACCTGGGCGCAGGTCTCTGACCGGTCCGGGTGTCCGGCCCCCTTTGCCCCGGGTGCCCGGACCACTCCGCGAAGGCATGTGTGCCTCTTTGGGTCTTTGCCCTTGTATCCCCTCCCCTCTCTTATTCCGTCCGTAGACTATAAGTACCCATCTACTAGCTTGTTTGAGGGGTTAGCAAAGTATTTAGAACACAAAGAGAGAGCTTTGCTCATCTTCCTCCTCTAGGAGATCTAGACCTCCTCTTGGAGAAGCTCCTCTTGGAGATCAAGCCCTTGGATGCAACACCTCACCTAGTGGGAAGAACTTTTACCCTAGTGCTATTTTCCTTGAATTGTTCATGTAATCTTGTGGATCTCATGTATGCTACTCTAGTGGATGTGATATTTGGGTTTGTTTGAGTGATTTGTGCCTTGCATTCTTGAGTGTTCTTCCTCTTTTTCCCCTCCAAGTGTGAAAAGATCCCCTCTAGGGTTTCACCCTACAACAATAGGTTTAGGCTAGTTATAATTGCCCCTCTCAGATTTAATTCAATTTGAACTAATCCTCTGTTTATGCATCCCTATGTGTAACCCAACAAGGCCTTAGAGCATCTCTAACAGACTCCTTCTATTGCGAACCTGTAAAGTGAGTTTACAGTTCGCGGAATGCCTCGGATACGGTCGAAAACATCCGTGACAGAACAGAAACTGAAAGTGAACCTATAAATTCTGAAATCAGAACTTCGTGCAAAAAATCAAATGACTTCAGTAGAACTAGTAGCGTTCATAGTTCATGATCATCATACATAGCCTATGTGCACAAAATAAACCGGCTTCAGTAGAACTAGCTGCGATGACGGACATCGTCAGTCATCGTCATCGAAGACGCGGTCGATGCAGATGTCATCCTGTGCCTTGGCTTCGCGGCGCCATGCCTCGAAGTTGTCGTCGAACTCCTACGCCTTCTCAAGCCCCTGCTCAAGGAGGACTGCACCGAGGTCGACGACGCTGCTCTACCTCCTCCTCCTCCCACGCACTACGCGCAATGATGGCGGACTCGAAGACGTCCGCCTCCGTTGAGGGAGGAAATCCTTCGGCCCGATGACGCCATCGCCACACTGCTCCGGCTCCGCCTCTAGCTCCCTCTTCACCGCGCGGAGGGGCGGGAGCTCCTCCTGCTCCCCTTTCACCGGCGTGAGGGGTGCATGGGAGCTCAACCCCCTGGCAGAGCTGCCCGCGCCGGAGGTCAACCGTGCATGTATGCGGTCGTACTCCTCCGTCTCACTGCGGAGGAGTGACGTGGCAGCTCTAAGCCGCGGTTCGTGTACTTCCGGGAGGCTTGCTTCCTCATGGCGTCAGCTTTGGCGCACCGCTGCCGCTTGGGGTCGTCGCTACCACCGGTGCGGCGGCCCAAGCTCCACATCCCGCGCCACATGGTGCAGTGCGGAGGTGGATTGGAGTCACCGGCAACGAGAAATCGAAAGGGGAGAGGGGGGACTGCGGCGGCGCGGGGATAGGGTTTAGCCTCGTATACTCGTCGCGAACCCGCAGTTATACTGCACGAGGGGGTTTTTCCGGGCCACTGTAAAATCATTTACGGGCCGGGCAACTATATGGGCTCTAGTCTGGCCCAAAAAATGGGCCAAACGCGTATAGCCGCCGGATTTTTACAGTTTGCGCATTTTTATAGAGTCTATTAGAGATGCTCTCACACATCTCTTTCTATCCGGATGACATGGTTGTTTTCCTCAACCCCGTCAAGTCGGAGCTTCGAGCCGTTCAAAGGTATTCTGGAGAATTCGGGAGGTCCCTATCTGCTGCGAGCAGCTTGATGAGATGGATATTGCCAGCCCCCTCGATGCCCTTATCTCGTCCTTCCCTTCCAAGTTCCTTGCTTTGCCACTGTCCCTGTGTAGGCCACGGAAGATTGACTTTTGGCCTCTCCTGGACAAGCTTCGCGCCAGGCTAGCCTTCTGGAAGCTTATGCTATTTTATAGGACACCGATAACTGCCACACGTGTGGTGTATCAGGTGGTTGTGCCGCACGCCTCGTGTGGCATGGAGATGAACCCGCCCGCACGACCGCGTCCGGGCGCGCGCAGCCACAGCCCGCACGTCCGGTGTGTGGCAAAACCGCCCACACGTCCGGGCCAAACGACCGCGCTGCCTGCACGACCCAGCACGCCAGCCGTCCCGAGCTCTTTCCGATCCCCAGTCCACCCTGCCGCCATTGTCTCGCACCTCTCGATCCTCTACCTCCGTCGCCTTCCTTCTCTGGTTGCCATGGCAACCAGTGCAGATCCCTAGCGCCTTTCCCACAGCTAACCACCCACCCCACCCCCCTACACCCCTCCCACCCCCTACCCCCTCCCACCCTTCCCCGCCCTCCCAAGACGAAGAGCTAAAACAGGTGGATCCCCGATATCCTTCTGTTTCTCGACCTTCTTTTGTACAAAAATCTGAATTTGCAAAATTTGCCCACGAAGATGGCGACTGGATCCACGCTATCAGGGCAAACACCCCACGAATTTGTGTGTCTTTGCATTTGCCACCAACATACGCCAGATCTGCCATATACTATGCTAGACTTGTGCCAAGCTTCTGGGTTCTTCGCAATACCCGGCCAGGGCAATGTAGCTATCCCAATAAGATATGAAAGGCTTGATGCGAGTAGTTGGTAGCGTAGTAATCACTATAAAATAGGGAGAGAAAGGAGGAATTTGGCATGGGGAGGGAGGAAAAATAATTGCCACTTGTATCTAACGTCAGTTGCCATCTATCGTTGTCCGTAGTTGCCACCATGTTATATTATTACTTGCCATCCTATTTTATTTTCTGTTGCCATCACTTCAAAATGATAGATGGCATCCAGAATTCAGAAAAGAAAAATGGAGGTGCATGTCCTACTTGCCATGAGGTGTTGGTTGCCTACGCAAGAAATGTTATGAGATTGCCGTGTTATCTTCTACGTGCAAACAGCAAGAACGCTTTTTGCGGATTGTTGATGCATTCTTGTTCATGCAGTGACTAAAAGCACAGTGGCAGAAAAGAAAAAGCAAAAGAATGAATCACGAAGATGGCACTGATCCTTGGCTTTCTCAAAGGCTGGAAACGCCACCTTGGGATGCAGCAGAGTACAATCAACTCATTTCTTCAGGGCCATTGCTGCCACCACTAGAGCACTACACGGGCATCGGTACGATGCATGATAAACAAAGAAGAAACAGTTTCCATGTTCGTGACGATGAAGATGTCATTCTACTTATGTCCTACAATCTACTTTTTAGCAGATTCTTATGACCAAACCACAATCAGGGGGGCAACATGGCAAGTTTCGTCACAGGGCGCTAACGCTGACAAATGTACGGGCAACCAACTTCAGCTAGCTAATGTGGCAAATCAAGGTAACGCATACGAAAAAGGAACTTATTGTTGTGGACATGAAATTAAACTTGCAAGGATGGCAAAAGACTCACGAGTTATATCGGAAAAAATGTAGGACCTTCATGTAGCACGTGGCATCAGGCAGCAACCATGTACCTGCCATCAACGTCATACACAGGTGAGCGCATGAAAGTGAAGTTGTGGAAAGTGAGTTAGGAGAAAGGAACATATATGACAGCTGCAGTTGCCATGCCTGGACAGCTTCGATTGCCATGGCTGGACAAACTGCAGTTGCCATGCCTGGACAACTGCAGTTGCCATGTATAATCAAATGTGACTGCAATGTCTAAACAACCATGGATGACAAGTGTGAACAAATCTGTGTGGCATGGTTGGACCACTACATGTGCCATGTTGAACAAACTACAGTTGCCATGCAATGACCAACTGCTACCATGATCGCAGGTTGTTACGGTGGAACCACATCGGCAAACATCTCATGGCAAGCTTCACAGTTGCAGGAAAGTGCTATTGCAGATAGAGCACATCAAATTGGAATGACAGACCACACAAGATCGGCACATGCGGCACAACAAGGTAAAAAAAGTGAAAACAGAAAATAGTACTGCATTTGCTTTTGTGGGGAATAGCATGTGAAGAAGTAGATTTGTAATGGTGGTGGTGGAAAAAACAAAAAAATTGCTACCAAGTGGTCATGTGCAAAAGAGACGTATATTGTCTTCGGGATTTGCCAATTGCTATAAGAGTGTGTGCAACATTCATGATTCTTCACATTTGCGTATTGAGCTCAAGCCTAGAATACAAAGTTTTGATGCTAGAGTATACTAGTTGCTATGTGTTGGCAACAGTAGATGCCATGTATGCTGGATTGTATCTGCCATTGCTATGTGCTGCAAGTTCTGATGCTGAAAGAAGCTGGTTGCCATGTGTGGGCAACAGTAGTTGCCATGTGTGTTGGACTATTTCTGCCATTGCTATATGCTACAAGTTCTCAAGCTAAAAGATGCTGGTTGCCATGTGTTGGCAACGGTAGTTGCCATGTGGTTGGACTGTAGCTGCCATTACTGGAGAATTACAGTTGCCATGCATGGCCATATGCAGATTCACGGTTTGCTGTGTGAAATGATGTCATGCAAAATCACATGCAGTTGCTGTACTCCGTTACGATACACATGACATTCAAGCAAAATCTTACGCTCGTACCTGATTTTTTTAATGCAGGACCTTCAACTACAATTAACAGCGGCGCGGGGACATCTACTGCGGGGAGCTCTGAGCGCATGGAAGACGCGTTCCACCAGCGAGCCAACACTCATGCCACAAACAATGCCGATTCAGTGTCGGAAATGGCAATCGTGCCAGCAATACCGACAAGCACACATGTGCACACCAGCACAAGCAACACTCAAGCAGGTGAAACAGCCGCCGATACTGAAGTGAATGATGAAACCGATGACGAAGCACAAGGGGATGAAGATGGTGGGCAATCAGAAATCATGGTACCCCAGCCACCGTATCTTGGGCAGAGATTTGATTCATTTGCAGATGCAAAGGAATTCTACCAGACATATGCAAAGTTCCATGGGTTTGCGGTCAACACCGAATACCATAGGAAAATTAAAAAAAACTAATGAGTACAGCAGAGGTGAGATGAGGTGCTACAAGGCACGAAGAAACAAGAAGGGCAAAGGTGATGCGCCTGTCGTTCCGGAACGAAAGAGAGGTATCATTGTCAAGACGGAATGCCCTGTCCGGTGTAAGCTGAACGTAGATGGAGCACAGTGGGTGGTCACTGAATATTTTGACGAGCACAACCACGAGCTAATAAAGAAGTTTGACCTGGTAAAATTTCTGACCGCCCACAGAGGATTCACCCCCCTCGAGAAGAAATTCATAAAGCTGCTACATGATTGTAACGTCGGTCCATCAAGAATGGTGCAGATACTCTCCCTCATCCACAGCAAAAACGGGTCTCTGAGTAGCATGCCCTACCTACCAGTAGACGTCACAAACCTAAAGGCAAAGTACCGTAGAGAAAGCAAGTTCGCTGACATAGAAGCCACGATAGCCTACTTCAATGAGAAAGCGAAAGAAGATCAAGATTTCTTCTACAGGATAAGATTGGACGATGAGGACCGTGTCAGGAACATGTATTGGGTGGATGGTGCTGCAAGAAGAGCCTACAAACATTTCCGAGGCTGCATTTCTTTCGACGCGACATATCTCACTAATATGTACAAGATGCCACGCGCTCCATTCATAGGAATAAATAACCACAATCAGTCATTGCAGTTCGGATGCGGGCTCGTTCAGAATGAAGACACGGATGGGTACGTTTGGCTGTTCAAGACCTTCTTGGAGTGCATGGGTGGACTTGCTCCGATGAACATAATAACAGACCAGGATTTTAGGATGCGTGCAAGCATAGAGGAGGTCTTTCCGTTGGCAGTGCACAGGCACTGCAGGTGGCACATTATAAAGAAGGCTGAGGAGGCACTAGGACCGTTCTTTGCTAACCATCCAGACCTGCACAAGGCATTCGAGCTGTGCGTGGACCACAGCTTGACGGTGGAGGAGTTTGAAAGGAGCTGGATGGCTATGATTGAAACATATCAAGTCCAAGACCACGAGACGCTTGCTAGCTTGTGGGAGAAGCGAATGTACTGGGTGCCGGCCTAGTTCATGCAGTGCTTCTTCCCGTTTCTGCAGGCTACACAGCGCAGTGAGGGGTTCAATGCTGTTTTGAAGCAGTACGTGAGCCCTGGCAACTCATTACTACAGTTTGCCAAGCAGTACACCGCTTTGCAACAAAAAATACTGGGATCCGAGCTATAGCAAGAAGCAAACACCGCGCTCAAGCAGCCAAAATTGCTAACTTATTTACCAATGGAGAGGCAGATGAGCAAGATATACACCAACATGATTTTTAACAAGTAAGTCAGTTGTGTTACAATCTTATTTGCACAAATCATGAAGGTACCAGGTGCCATGTAGAATGCAATGCAGTTGAAATGCTTATTTGAAAATGATGATTGTGTTGAAAATTAGCCATTAGGTACAGAGTAAACATGATATGTAGTTGTCGTGCTTAATGAACTACAGTTTGCCATGCTTAATGAACTGCAGTTTGCCACGTTCACTCAACTGCAGTTACCATGTTTGCATAACTGCAGTTGCCATGTTTGATGAACTACAGTTGCCATGTTTAATGAACTGCAGTTGCCATATTTAATGAAATGTAAATTCCAATGGCCATGATGGTATGGAATGCAAATGCCAAATTGAAGTTGTTATGTAGTTGCCATGTTTAAAGGAAATGCAGTTGCCATGTTTCATGAACTGCAGTTGCCATGTTTACTCAACTGCAGTTGCCATGTTTAATGAACTGTAGTTGCCATGTTTGAACGAATTGTAATTCCATTGGCCACAACAAACAAAAGGTGCTACAAAAAACTTCACACAAGAGTTTAACAAAAACCACACAAAACTTGCAGATTCCAGGAAGAAATAAAGCGTGCCAGCATGTACACGGCTTTCCAGGTGGACGAACATACGTTCAAGGTGTGTTCTATCATGGGCATGTCGGATTCAGAACCTGAAGACCCAGACAAGGGAAGGAACTACTTTGTGAAGGCATCGATAAGCGAAGGCGAATACTACTGCCAATGCTGCAAATTCGAATGGGACGGGATTGTGTGCTGTCACATTCTAAAAGTAATGGACTTGAACGCGGTGACACGAATGCCCCGCCATTTCATTAGGCGGCGATGGACTTGGGACGCTGACGACGCATTGGCGCCACAAACATCAAACGCAGTTTTGGCCGTGCATGACGAGAGACCAGAGTCAACCATGGAAGCCGTGAGGCACGTTGTGTTGACAAAGAACTATGCTGAACTAATTGATGAAGCGTGCAAGAGTGATGAGACAGCAAGGGTCGCAGAAAAACACAAGAAGGCCCTCAAAAGAGAGCTTGATGAGATCAAGAAGAGGAAAGCTGAGGAAGCCTTACACAGGTTCCCCCGCACATCAAGTGTGCCTTCGTCCACAGGGCCATCATCTGAAAACTCGGAGGTAGGATCTGGAACAGCAAGCACACAAACACAGGTTAGGAACCCGCCCCGTTCCATCACAAAAGGGCGTCCAAAAGAGATACGATACAAATTGGGATTGGAGATTCAAGCAAAACATAAGAAACCAAAGAAAGGGACGGGCAATCCGTAAACAACATTGGAGCACTTTGACTTGGTCCATGGTGACATTTTTTTGTAATCTAGATGTTCTAAATTTTGTAAAAACTGGAGAATGACTCTTCAGGTGCATCAGAAACATTTTCGTTGGGAAAGAACGGCGAAGTCCATCCGAACCCTCCAATGAAGAAATAAGAGGGCAGAAGAGTACGCTAGCTAGCGGAGCCTGAAAACGCTTGCTTGCGCCCCACCCCTACGGAAACTATTGCCTATGCTTGCTGCTCGCTCAGTGTCAGTAGAAGGGATGCATTGTATTATTTGGTCTACGTACCGGAACTGATAACATTCGAGGAGATCGAAAATCTCTGAATTTCTGCGAAACGAATTTACATATTTATTGCCAGAAGCGAGGAATACCGCTCGGAAGCCCGATTGAACCTGTCCTCATTCACTGCTATATTTTGGAATTCCTCTTCCAACTCGTCCCGGAATGGGCGTTATGGCAAAGAACAAGAAGAAAAAGACCGGCTTTGCTTCTTTCGTGATTCACGTAGATTGGAATTCACTTTCTTTAGGGCACCTTCGGCGAGGACTCAACTCAACAGAGAATGATTTGACAAACATTGATCCATGCTTGGCCTTAGCCTGAGCTCAACTCTGATGCCAGCTACACCGCGCTTTCTTTCCGACCGACCTGACGTTCCGAGGTACTACTTCGCTATCGGTCACCCAGGAGTATTTAGCCCCAAAATCATGCTAAGAATAGCTAGGATTTCCAGAAGAAGATGCCATTCGTTTGATGAGAAATAAAAAGGAATATCGAATTGTATCCGAGGAACAGGGGGATAGGAACCGAACTGTCTCACGACGTTCTAAACCCAACTCACGTACCACTTTCATCGGCGAAGGCGGAAACAGTTCCGGTTTTATTAACCTGATTCCTATTCATTTACCGGTAAAGGAAGGAAACAACTCCTAGCTCAATTTAGGATCAAATGTAGGAACCTCTTTTTTTTACGCGACAGGAAAAAGTGACTACGAATTCCCCGTAAAAATGCCATGAAGGAATAGCTGCAGTTGCCACGTGTATGGCACTGAATTTGCCATGTTACTTGAACTGAATCTGCCATGCAATTTCTACTGAATTTGCCATACCATTTCTACTGAATCTGCCATGCCATTTCTACTGAATTTGCCATGTTATTTTTTACTGAATTTGCCATCTTATTTTTTACTGAATCTGCCATGTTAGTTGTACTGAACATGCCATGTTAGTTGTACTGAATCTTCACCGCGTAGATTTCCATGTTCAGTCAGCGCATTTTAGTCACACATATTGTATTCTGGTGCAAACTATGGGAAACAAGCTGAAACGGTCTCGTGCAGCAACCGCACAGGTTATTGTTGCGTGATCAAACTACCATGCTAGCCGGTACAGTTAGCAGTGCAAAAAACCCCCAAAAAGCCAAACAAGAAAGAACGATAACTTTCAGTAACCATGAGTGATCAACTACATTTGCCATGTTTTCAGACATCAAGGACGCATTCAAAACACCATGCTGGTACTACCAACCCACAAGCACATAATAATACTGAAAACACATAAACGTATCTGCTGTCAAACCTAAGTAGGTTCACATCCACACATATATTACAAACTATTCAAATGTCACTCACACGCCACCACTGTATACTAGGCTACGGGGAGATGCAGTCATAGCATATTACAAGGACATAGTTTTGAAAAAACAAGGTAATACCTTACATTCCTCGGCAACAGAATGTAAGGTAGGCGTTCGGTCAGGAGCATCACGTGATCACTTGTACTTCTTGGCGGCTTTCTTCACAGATTTCTCTATGAACTCACGTGCGTTGGACCGCGTGTTGAAATCTTCATTCATCAACCAGTTCCATGTGTAAATTTTGCGGAGCTCGACGACCATTGCAGTTGTGACGACAGGAACCCGTCGACCTTCCCACTTTGCAAGGTATTCCAATGTGTGGAAGCCGCAGTCGTGCCTAAACAAGAAAAGATTCAGGTTAACTCACAAGAACATATAGAAAAAAATCATAAACTTCAATTCAGAGGTGACAAAAAGAGAGGGTGAGCATTGTTTGGAGGACACATGAAGAAAAGATGGGAAAATACCGGTTTCCTTGCTTCGTAGTCGCCACGTACTCAATTGGAAAATGTCTGATCTGGACCTTTGAGTTTTCATAGTGACGGTTCCATGTCTCTTTGAGGTTGTTGATGAAGTATTCAGCATGCATAGTAACGTCTGCATCAGCTTCTGAACGCATTGAATCAAGCACCTCAAAACGTTGGTTCTTCAGGTCAAGGCAGATCGCGTAGTGGTGACCACACTTGTCATGTGGGTCGTGTGGTGCAAGCTCCTGGAACATGGGGAACAAGACCTGCAAACAAAAATGAAGGAAAGAAAAGAAGCAGAGCTCACATTAAGAACAGAAATGATGTAGTTGGGAAAATGACATGTAGAGATATCACCGGTTACACTAACAAGGCACATGAGTGACTACGAAAGCATCAAGGGTCCAAGAAAAGTGGACCAACGTATAATGTTTAGTTGTAGTGGGTAATTAAAAGAAGTTGCCGTCCATGTATGAACAAAGTTGCCATGTATTTAGTTTGAAGTTTGCACATAGGTTGTATTAGGAAAGCAAATCAGAAGTCATTTTACATGGCAGCTGTTGCCACATGAAACAGCTGTCACAAAACAGGGTGTAGCCCACATCTGAAGCATAGCTACTGGCAAAAAAATAACATGGGAGGAAAAAAATGTGCAAAAAAGGAAGGAGTACTCACACATTTCTTCATTGTGAGCTTGAAATCACCATGCGCAGCAAAATGCTTCCTTAGGATTTTGTGGTGGAAGTCACCATCCCATATTTTGCACGTCATAATGTACTGCATGATTGTTTTGTCGGGATACATATCCATATGCCCGTTGATGAAGTCAATCCCACATGCAACTACATTCTTCGACATTTTACCGAGTGGCCTCACAGACTCGGCAAGATCACCCAGGTCGACGTACGTCGCATCACATTGTATGATCTTGGTTCTGTCTAAACATGAGCTGTATGAAAATGATATAACATGAAAGAATCATGTCTACTAAGTGAGAAAAAGAAATAAAACGTAAAAGGAGCATATCTAGAAATATCAAAAGGATGAATAGTAAAAAGAGCAAAGCAAATGAGAGGTTTATGTGGGTGTGGTCATTACGCTTTCAGCTCCTTCATGTGATTGTTGTTGGACCTCGCATTTCCAAAGCGCTTGACAATATCGTACGGCTGGTTTTGATCCTTTGTGGCCTTGACTTCCGGCTCATAATCATCCGCGGGTGGCGCGTGAACTACCCTACGCTGCCTCACAGAACCAGGGTGCACTTCTAATGGTATCCTCAAATACGGACTCAGCAGGCACGTTGGAACTTGATTGGCCCTGACCTCGTGAGGACCTCCTCTGCAATGCTGACTCCTCAATCCTGCGGTAAGCTTCATCAAGTGACGGCATAATCTCCTCAGGGGTAGCTGCACGGATCAAAAAAGTGGGTTAGGAATCCTTGGAAAACAAAACGAATCTAGTTTGAAATGAAGGTTGCAGAAATATGAGATGTAGGCACAGAAGGTAGGGAGTTGCCATGTGCAGGCAACTCCAGTTGCCATGTGCAATGCATTGTAGTTGCCATGTGACAACAACTACAGTTGCCATGATCTATCAACTGCAGTTGCCATGTGCTTGCAGAATGGAAAAATGGAGTATGGCAACAGAAAAATGTAGGTGACAGCGTGCAAGCAAATCCAGTTGCCATGTCCATCAGATAACATTTGCCATCACAAGTGAGAACCCAAAAAAATGCTTGGAAAAAAAGTCAGACTAAAAAGATGTATACACGAATATGATAAACGCATAAAGAAATCTACCTTGCACAACCGGCTCTGCGAACTTCACAGCCTTCTTGCCCTCGACCATTGGTTGCGCCATCATTGGGGCCATGCCTGCCGGGAAAGCAAAGGCAACTGGTGAAGGATCTTGCAACACTGGTTCATCTTGACTGCGATCAATGCCAAGGCTACAGCTCGGTGGGGGTGAAGGCCATTGGGTGCCTCTCCTGCCTACTGGCCGGACTGCGAACAGCTTGCTGGGCAGAATCCAAGGGTGAAAGTTCAACAAACATTTCTGCATCGGCTGCTGCAGAGTCATCAGGCTTATTCGTAGGACGGGGCGTGCTGTCAGTGGTATCAGTCGCAGCTTTCTTGACAATCTTCTTGTTTGGGCTATAGGGGACACCGATGTTGACTGGGAGCTTAGAAGTGTGCAGATTTAAGCTGGGGTTATCCACTGCGGGTAAAGACGCAGTCTGCTCCGCACGTTCACCTCCGTCAGTCGTGCCCGGCTTGCCACCTAGGTCGGTTGTACTCCGGTCTTCCGTTCTCTCCATAACATTGCTTCTGGCAGGTGGTGGGAATAGTGTGGACGCAGGCACATAACCAGAGTCATCTCTGCTGCTCCTAGCTACAGCAGGCGCGTTGGGTGTGTCTGCAGATTGCTTGCGGGTGCTACGACGCCTAGGTGGAAGACCAGCTCGCGCAACGGTCACCTTGGCAACCTCTGGAGCACCAGAAGCTGGAGCTGTTGTGCCAAGAGTCTCACCTATGGATGGCATATCATTATGAACTATCGCCTCAGCCCTTTCTTTCATGGACGAAGAAGTGCCACCACCCACGCGCTTGGAATCCGTGTCAGATGAGCGGGAATCTTCCTTGGTTAGGTTGATCTCGGGGGCGTCCACTTCAACACTTGCTGATCGGGTCGCATGGCTCATAGTAGCATCCTTCATTGCTAGCAGAGTGGGCAATATTTCAGCAGTCTTGGCAGATACCGACTCATCACTCCCAGATGTACGGATGCCTGCTGTCGTAGCCTGCACATCTGCAACCGGCGGAGATGTTCGGCCGCTTGCATCAGAGCTAGTGGGAACAGTGGACGGTGCAGCAGCAGGTTTGTGCACTGGCGCCTCATGAACGTTTGAGTTGCCACCTGTCGACAGCTTTGAGTGTATGCATTCGAGTGGGTCCCTGGGGTTCTGCTTCGTCACGCGTGTGGTAGTCTTCTTCACCCTGAAAAACACACACGAACATTGTTAGATGAACAGATGATAGTTTCCATGTAGGTAGAATAAGAGTTGCCATGTGGACCAGTTAGCAATTGCCATGCGTAACAAGCAGCAGTTTGCCATGGTAGACATCTTAAAAAATGTAAGAAATGTGTGATGTGCCAGGAATGCCATTTCAAAACTAGGTGTGGATGAGTGCACAAACAGATGGAAAAGCTGGTAGTTGCCATGTAGGTGGAATAAGAGTTGCCATTTTTCCTGGTTAGCAGTTGCCATGCAAAAACAGGCAGGGGTTGCCATGTAGTAAGAAGAAATAGAGCATGGGAGAAACAACAGTTGCGATGTGGGACTGATGGCAGTAGCCCATGTGGCAAGCTGAACAGCTGCATTGAAAGGCAAAAATATAGCAATATGGCAATGAAGAAAGAACATGGATAACCTACTTCTTGACTGTCTTCCTCAAATCTGGCAACACGACAGGATCACCGGTGTTGGACGTCGACGTACGAGGAGATGACCTAGTGGAATGCATGTCACCAGCAATAGAGGCACCCTTGTTCAATCGAGCAGAAACACGGGTTGGCGTTGGTGCTTGTTTCTTCGTAACTGCTCATCCACCAGCTGTCGCCTCGCTGCACATATAAGAAAGAGGCAAAAAAGGTGCCAAGTGTCAGACACGAAAATCGTTGCCACGCTTAGCAAAAACAAATGGAAAAGGGGGTCAGTCTGTTCGAAAGGATAGACAAAACAAAACACTAAAAAAGAAGTCGAACCTCCTCCTAGCAGCTAAGGGATCGGTCCTAGGTCTCTTGACAGGAGAGCCCTGCCCAACCTCCTCTGGATCCCTCCCCCTCTTTGAGGGCGACACCCCTTGCCTCTCGCAGCTGTCTGTTCTTTGACTTTCTCCGGTGAGGGGACATCTGGTACACCCTTGCCCTTCTTACCACCTGCACGAACATCGACATGTTCATCATCGTCGGTGTCATGTTGCACGTTCTCCATGTCATCGTCGTCGTCCTTGTCCAGAGCTGCATCTCCATCTAGTTCATCTTGTGTGTCGGGAAGCTCCTGCGAGCTATTGTAGTTGTACCGACCACGGCAACCAGTTGGCTGATGTGTCCGTTCTGCAACAAATGGAGTGAACTGCCTCGCAACCGCGTCGCTGTCAGAGCCATTAAGGGACGTCCAACCCTCAACCAACTTCCCGAGCAAGCTGGTCATTCCGGATGCAAACTGCCCAATTAGATGCTCAACAGGTGCCCTCGCCTGTGCACGAAACAAGAAGCAGCAGTAACCAACCGTATTAAAGTCACGTGCACAAGATCAAATAAACCAAACACAACCATAGATATATATATCCTTGATTACCTCAACAGGACAAGACGGAGCTGAGTGCACGTCCATCCACTTTCCAAAGTTTTGAGGCCCACCAAACACGCTGTAGTCTATAGCATGCTTGGCCATCAGCTGGAAAAAACCAAAAAAACAGCTAGCATGTAAAGAGAGAAAACAATGAACACTAACTAACAGTTCATGTATTACAAAAATAAAAATAAAAAAGAGGAAGAGGATAGAAGTTTCAAAATGGATGGCAGAGTTGCCATGTGGCGTCAGACATGGATACCATGCGCAGACAGCCATGGCTAACAAGGTAGTCATCTCTTGTTAGCCACAGACGGTTGCCGTATGGGGATTTTTTTCATATGTTATGCAGCGTCAAAATTAAAAGAATGTCGTGCAAAGAAAGAAGCCAGAACTAACCTGCAGTTTCCCGTATTTCGTATCAGTTATCTTGTCCGCGGCAAGCACAGCCTTGACAGCATCGTAAGTCCACGCAGAAACAACAAACTTGTGTGGAGGCGGCGGCCTCCTATCCCAGTAAAGTCCATAGTGGACAGATCAAGACGATCGACGTACATGAGCTGATGTACAACAATTTAAAAAGAAAAAATATCAGTTGCCATCATGGCATTTTGCAAAAAAGAAGCTAACGTATGTTCCTTCAATCATCAAGTTGGAGGGCATGAAGAAGGAAAGAGTTGCCATGTATTTCTGTTAGTTGCCATCTATATGTGTTAGTTGCCATCTAGTTATGTTGGCAGTTGCCATCTATTATGTTGGCAGTTGCCATCTAGTTATGTTGGCAGTTGCCATCTAGTTATGTTGGCAGTTGCCATTCTAGTTATGTTGGCAGTTGCCATCTTGTTATGATGGTGTTGCCACAATGTCACCATCATGGTTGCCATGCATGCTCAAGGAGCTAGGAGTGTTTGCAAAAGAGTAGTACAAAAATACCATTAAATGGAGTCGACAACCCTTCTGGTACATCTTGTTTGAGAATGCATCATGCAGGAAGTCCGCAATGAACTTACACCAATTCATGTTCTTCACTTCTTTCAGTTTTGCCTGCACGACACAAATTTCAGGACAAGAAGTTGCTGCATCAGAAGTCAAAATGGGAAAACATCAAAAAACTGGCAGTGACTAGCTTACAGATGACATAGGAGTCAAAAGATTGAAGGAAAAAATGAAGGAGTAGAGATAGAGCATTCACCAGGATGGGGAAGCATTTGTTGCTTGGGCGAAGAGATGTGGTCGGCGCAAAAACAGCTGAGATTAGGTACATGAGTAGCTTCATCTTAAAAACTTCGCCATGGGTTTTCATGCCCTCCAGCGAATTTGCCAGCACGGTCGTGTTCGGCATGGATGTCATCCCAGGAAACAAACGGGCAAACAACGTTTCCTCAATCGTATTATTGACATCATACGGGACTTTGATTTCTCCACGGGGCACATCCAACGTGCAGAACACGGATTCCTCGTCTAACGACAGTCTTCCACGTCCCGGAATCACAAATTCCCTGGAGGCGGGCTCGTAAATCTCACCAAGCCAGTCGCATATAGGGTTCACTAGATTCTTGCACTGAACATCCATCAGAGCCTGCATCCCCAACTCAGTAGCAGCTCCCTTCTGGTCGTCGGTGAATCCCTCGGTCAATATAGTCAGGCGTTCCTGTGAAGCCCTATTGCGATTATGTTTCTTCTTCTGCAAAACAGAGAAATGATCATTTGTTGCCATGTTTCACTATCATGAAGGTTTAGACCCTATCAGACGATTGCAAACTCAACATGACATTCAAAACATATGGGGGAAGGGGGCTGGGGGGGTGGACAGTTACCTCATCGTCGTCTGTTGTCTGTCTAGTTGCGCGATTCTGCCGCGGTAACTCCATGAAATCATCATCATCGTCTTGATTATCGCCGTGAGCCATTCTACTGAGGTAAGAACAAAGCAAAATGTCAGGGTGAAAATGAAAGTATGAAGTAAGCAGTTGCCACCTAACAGAATGTACTTGCCACATGGGCTCAATTGAAAGTGGCAAAAAGTTTAGGCAATATCGTATGAACACCCACACCCCCTATGATTGTCCAACAATAAATGTGGCAACAAAACACATTGGCTTCATTTGAAAAATGTACAGGTCATAAGGCACTTGAAACAAAATGCTGAAGTTGCCATGTTAGCACAAGATAGTACGAAAGAAAGGCACAAATCTTCGGCTGCACAAACATATAATGTGGCAACTCACACTCTGTCCTCATACAAAAAATGAGTTGTCATATATTCAAAGGCAAATGTACTAGGTTGAAATTTCCATATGTTAAAATGCAAGACAATTCAGAAATTGTTGAAAACATCTACTGAACAACCTGTAATGTGGCAACTCACACACTGACCTCATATTAAAAAATGAGTTGCCATGTAGTACGGCCAAATATGTTTCAGATATCACAAGTTTGCATGGCAAAACACAAAATTGAGTATATGGTACAGTGAATTTGCCACATTATCCTGCCTACATCATGGCAATAGCCATAGTGTGTTAACAGAAATACTTGCCACATGGAAATCATACTTGTGGCAACTGGCACATTTGATCAGGAAATTAGTTGTCATCCAGTGCACATAGTTGTCATATATTCAAAGGCAAATGTACTAGGTTGAAAATGCCATGGTAAAATACAAGACAATTCAAAAAGTGTTGAAAACATTTACTGAACAACCTGTAATGTGGCAACTCACACACTGACCTCATATTAAAAATGAGTTGCCATGTAATACGGTCAAATATGTTCAGATATCACAAGTCAGCATGGCAAAACACAAAATTGAGTCTATTGTACAGTGAATTTGCCACATTATCCTGCCTATATCATGGCAACAGCCTTAGTGTGTTAAACAGAAATACTTGCCGCATGGAAATCATATTGTGTGGCAACTTACACATTTGATCGGGAAATTAGTTGCCATCCAATGCACATAGTTGCTGAAACTGCCATGACTACCTATTTACTACACTTTATCATGCCTACTGCATGGCAACAGCCATAGTGTGTACACAAAAAAGTTGCCACATGGAAAACAAATTTGTGGCAACTGACACAGTTGATCAGGGAATTAGTTGCCATCCAGTGCAGATAGTTACTGAAACTATCATGTCTACCTTCATACTGCACTTTGAAATACAACTACCTAGATCTAGGGTTCATTGGCAACTATCATAACCTGAAATTCATCAACAAAAAACTTCCTACACTGATCGCAAATAGCATTTTGAGACAAATACATAACTAATGGATAGAAAAACACCGGCTCAATCCCAAGGCAGAACCAGGATGTGGCTGCGGGCAGGCCGAGCCACACCGGCATGACAGCCGCGGCGGCGGCGGCCAAACTGTGCAATGCCACCGAAAACGACCAGCACAGGACTCCGCCGCCGGCAGGAATGCCGGAGCATCGCGAATCCGCCTGAATCTCGATGAATCTCGAGCGGAACATTGACCACAGAGGAGAGGGGAGAAATGCAAGGAAGGAACGTGACCGTGGGAAGGAGCATTACCTTCACTCTGTAGGCACTCCGGCGAATACGCTCCGGTCCGGCGAGTCCCACCGACGGGCGCGAATGCCGTCGACTCTTCCGCCTCCGCCGTCGCCTTCTCCTCTCGCCTTCTCTTCCAATCGAATGAACTGCGGGGTGGGTTGGGTGAGTAATGAAGTGGAGAGTAAATGGAACCGTGAGGGGAGGAGGGGCGAAGTGCGCGACGTGGTTGACGGCAACCGCAGTTCGGGCGTGGCGTGCGGGCGCAGAGCAGTTCCACCACACGCCTCCGAGTGGCAACCGTTGACCGCGGAGGGGGCAACCGGCGTGTGGGCGAACACCCTCACACACCACACACGCGACTTGTCCTATGTGGCACACAAAATCAGCCAAAACGTGCCAAGATTCATGCAGAAACTGTTGAACGGCGATTGAGGCGTGTGGTTGAGTTGGCTAATGCCCACACGTGTGGGCGTTATCTTTTTCGATTTTATATGGTGGAAAGATTGATCTTGTTTAACTCCGTTATCTATTCCTTTGCCGCCTACTGGCTGTCCACAATTGAGCTGCCTCGTTGGTTGCGCTAGGAGATTGGCCGCATTCAGCGCCACCTGGCTCTGCCGTGGGGCTGAAGGTTGCCACAGTGGGAACTGTAAGGTGGCATGGACCAAAATTTGCCGTCCTAAGCAGCTTGGCGGCCTTGGGGTGATCGACCTCACACTCTTCAGCACTGCCCTTCGCCTCAAATGGCTCTCGCATGAGCGGCTGTCGCCTTCCAAGCCTTGGTACGGCCTCCCGGTCCCGCACAACCTCAACGAGACAGCGACCGTGCGGTTTTTGTTGCGGCGGTCGGCGACGGGCTTCATGCGCGATTTTGGTTCGACGGTTGGATTGATGGCAATGCTCCCTTCCTTCTTGCACCGGCCATATTCCTGGCCTCCTCTCGCGAGCATTGCTCTGTCTCCGATGCATTGAACGGCAGCAGATGGATCATGGATCTATGTGGAAGGGTCAGCGCCGACACCCTACCTGAGTTTGTCACGCTCTGGACAGCTATCCAACGCGTGCGGCTCACATCGGGTGTTGTTGACTCCTTCTTGTGGCGTCTTTCTACTAGCGGAGAATTTTCTGTCACTTCAGCATACCGCCTCATGTTCCTTGGCTCCACTGAACTTCGTCACCTTGGCGTAGTTTGGAAGGCCTGGGCACCGGCAAACTGTCGCTTCTTCGGCTGGTTTTTTGTGCTTGTGCAGAACAGACTACTCACGACAGACAGGCTGCTTGCTAGGCAATGGCCACCGAACTCATATTTCTGCCCTCTCTACCGGTGCAATCTTGAAATGGCTGAGAAAGCGGAAGAGTAGAGAGCGCTCTCCCCCCGCCCCCTCCTACGCCGGCTGCCACTCCGGCACTGGCGTCCACCCTCCCCGCCGGCGGCCACTCCGGCCCCGGCGTCCCCCTTCCCTGCTCCCCTCCCTTTTCTCTCCATGGCTTCCGGATCCAGTAGCCCCCCCTCTGTCTCGTCAGCGCTTCAGCGGGAGCGGCCGGTCGTATCGGGGCTGGGGATCTCGGGCTCCCCTGGCTCGGCGCTTTCGTACTCGGCGGGCGGTGGTCCGGTGGATGGCCCTGGTCTGGCGCAAGCCGAGGGCTGGCGCCGGCCGGGGCACTCCCGCAAGGCGATGTGGCCGCGTCGTCGGGCTCTGCAGCATCAGCGGGAGGTGGGCTGCAGCCCGGTCCGGGCGGCGTCCCCGTCCTCCTCGGAGCGGAGGCTGATTCCGCCGGAGCTGTATGGCCTCTGTTTCAGATGCTTCGAAGATGGCCATCGGCGTCAGGACTGCACCAACGTGCCCCCTGCTGCGGCCTCCCTGGCCATGTCTCCTCCCAGTGCAGGGAGCCTCGAAGAGCGGTGATCGCGCAGGTTGCTCGCAGGTCGGAGGCACCTCGGCAGGCACCGGCTTTGAGGTGGAGGTTGTCGGAGCCTAGGCGGAGCGCGCCGGTGGCGCCGCTCTCGCCAGTTGCGCCCAACCTCCCTTCCACGCCGCTGGGGGCGGTTATGCATGCGGGGCCGTCTGAGATCTGTGTGCTTCAGCGGTCGGAGGGCATGAACGGTCTTGAGCGGAGGCTGCATTTGGCTGTGGGGATGTACGTTGGAGGAGCTCGGCCGCCGGTCTCCTGCGAAGAGGCGGCGGTGGCGATTTCGGCACAGCTTGGGGTGCCAAGATTTCGCTTTTCCGTTCATAAGTTCCATGCGGAGGACTTTCTGGTGGTGTTTGCTGCACACGAGTTCAGGAACAAAGCACTGGCGGGTGGCGGCACCGTTCATTGAGCATCTTGGCATCAAGCTTTTCATCAAGCCATGGCTCAGGCAGGCGGGGGCGGCATCTAGGGTGATGCGGGTTCAGGTGGACATCATGATCGAGGGGATCCCGTCTCATGCTTGGGCCAGGGACACGGCGGCAGAGTTGCTCGGGAGTGCGTGCTTGATCGACAGTTTGGCGCCGCAGACAACCAGCAGGGAGGACTTGTCGTTGTTCAAGCTGAGAGCTTGGTGCGTCGATCCGGACGACGTGCCGGCGTTCAGGAAGCTCTGGGTGCCGAAGCCGCCGGAGGTGAGCGTGGACCCCGCGGCGCGGCGTGCTTCATTCCGCCAGCTGCTGGAGTACCCAGCGTTCATCCACATCGGAAGGGTGAGGGACTTCTCGCCACCGGAGCTTTGGAGGCGGGCATCTGGGTCGGATAGCAGGAGTGGTCAGAGCGGGCTGCCGGACAGCTCGGGCGGCTCGTTCCAGGGAGGAGAGTGGGTTGTGCAGCCTTGGACTCGCGGAGTGTGTGATGATCGGGGTGCTGGCCGACGATCGCATTTTCCGGCCAACGACGGTGGTGGCGGCGCGCAACGCAGGTCCTACCGGGCGGCGCTGGAAGGCAGGGTGGGGCCATCTGCATGGAGGCTTCCGCACATGGGATCGGGCGCTTTGGCCGTCACACCTGCCCCGGTGGTGGCCCACGACGACCGGACTGTTCGGGAGCAGGAGCGTTCAAACGGGCTTATCCTAACGCAAAGTGAGATGCGCACAGCGCTGGGGACAGCTGGCAATCGGACCGTGCCCTCCAAGGGGCCAATCCTGGAGAACAGCGAGCTGCCCACAGAGGTGGAGACAGCTGCCAAGTCGGTACGGGCGGATCAGTGCATCCCAGAGATGGAGAGGACGTTCGCTCTGATGCATATGGTGGACCAGGAGACCGGCGCTGATCCCGACAGGATGCGCGGTTGGAGCGGGCCCAGACTGAGCCGGTGCTGGTTCCGTCGATGGCGACCAGGGACAGGGCCACAGATGAGGACAAGGAGGCTGGAAGCGCTCAGAGGACAGCTAGGGAGGGGCCACCACCGCTAGACAAGGAGGCAGGATCCGGTGCGGCTTGCAGGATCGGAAAAAGATGGGGATTCGTCTGGTGTGAGGCTGGCATCGGCGCAGGAGATCCTGACGGAGGCATCAGAGGCTGTTCCTACCCCTTGCGACCCCACCCCGCAGTTGCTGGGCTGGGTCCCAGTCCTGAGTTGATTGGCGCAGCGGGATCCGTGTCGCTGGGCGAGGCTGACCGCGCATCGGAGCTAGCGCCTGGGGGTTCAGTTTCTATTGGATGCTGCGGTGGTTGATGGGACTACGTCGGGTGCCCATGCAGGTGGGGATCCAATCCTGCATGGCAATGAGATCGTCGTGCATGGGCACACCCAGGATGAGCATGCGGTGGAGGAGAGCCTATCTGCAAAGGAATTGGCAGCGCTTGGGAATATCAAATCTTTCTGCTCGGGACTCCTGAAGAAACTGGCGCCACCACTTCTAAAGGAGATTGAAGGCATATGGGGGGTACAAACGGGCCAAGACTCATTCACACCTAGGCGCACCACGAGATCAGTGTGCACATCAGGGAGCAGGAAGACCAAAGCGACGGCCGCGGAGACAGTGCTACTCAAAACTCTGGGGATCACTAGCGATGATCTGGCGGTCTCGGATGACGCGCTAGGTCAGCTACGAACGATGTTTGACTCCTCGGTGCAGGAACATCAGCTTACGGCAATCGCGGCCATATTCGGGAAGATCATACCCACCAATTTGGCATGTGAGCTGGAGCAGACGATGATGCTGTCAGTCTAGACAGTAGTGGACGTGACTCGGGGTGCACTAGGTTCTCCATGTCGCACGCCGCTTTGGAAGTTGTGTGCTAGAACGTTAGGGGGCTGAACAGCCCTGCTAAGAAAAAGGCGCTTAGGGAGTTCGTGGACACGGTGCGTGTCGCGATCATATGTATCCTGGAGTCCAAGATCGATAGGGTGGACCAGTTCACTGTCCTACAATGCATGGGCCCATCCTATGAGGGTTTCACTTATCTCCCGGCTTCTGTGATGAGGGGTGGAATTATAGTGGGTTGGGATTCATCTAAGGTGTAATTATCGAACGTGGCCCTAGACTCTAACTTCCTAACAGCATTTGTGTCTCCTCTAGAAGGGCCCACGTGGTGGCTTTCGGTGGTTTACGGGCCTCAGGAGGATCTCGATAAGATTCAATTCCTGGATGATCTTTCGGAGAGGAGGAGGCTCTACCCCGGGCTGTGGCTGGTTATCGGAGACTTCAACTTGATACTCCACGCTGCAGATAAAAATAACAACCGGCTTGATCGTAGGATGATGGGCAAATTTAAGCGGTTTGTGGATGATAATGGCCTCAAGGAGCTATTCTTGCACGGGAGGACATACACGTGGAGCAATGAGCAGGAGGTTCCTACGCTGACGAAAATTGATAGGGCGTTTGTGTCCGTGGACTGGGAGCTGGACCATCCAGACTGCTTGCTGCAAGCCCTATCCACTTAGGGCTCGGATCACTGCCCGCTGTACCTGTCGCTCGAGGAACACCTTCAGCCAAGGAAGAGATTCAGGTTCGAGCTTTTCTGGACCAAGCTCGATGGCTTTTTGGATGCGGTCGCTGAAGCATGGGTTAGTGAGGAGGAGATCACAGACCCTTTCCTGCGCCTTGATGTGCTTCTACGGAACACGGCGAAGTACATCACGGCTAGGGGCCAACGGAGGGTGGGCAACATTAAGCTTCAAATTGCATGTGCAAATCTGGTCATCTTGAGATTTGATTGTGCCCAGGAGACTAGGCTGCTCTTGGAGAGGGAAATATGGCTACGGGCTACGCTCAAGCAACTGGTTCTCGGGCTGGCCTCGCTTCAAAGAACCATAGCTAGGCAGAGATCCCACATAAGATGGCTGCAAGAAGGAGATGCCAACACCAAATTGTTCCACCTGATAGCTAATGGAAGGAAGGCCAAGAACTTCATACCCGCAATTACCTGAAACGGGCAGACGATCATTGACCAAAAGGGCAAAGAGGAGGTTTGATGCCTTCAAGGAGATCATGGGGAAGGACTCGGCACATGAGCACACTGTTGATCTCGAGTTTCTGAACATTCTATCGTTGGATCTCTCTGAGCAAGACTTGGTGTTCCAGGAGGAGGAAGTATGGGATGTGATCAAGGAGATGCCATCGGACAGGGCGTCGGGGCCGGATGGATTTATCGGAGTCTTTTTCCAAAAAACTTGGAGCATGGTCAAACGAGATATATTGGCAGCCCTGCCCAAATTGTTCCTGGATAATGAGCATGTACTATAAAGGACTTCCGGCCAATCTGCTTGGTGCATAGTATACCTAAGATTGCATCCAGACTATGCAAGCGAATGCCAGAGCTTGTCAACACAAACCAGTCGGCATTCATTAAAGGGCGCAGCATCCATGACAATTTTCCCCTGGTCAGGCAATTGGCACGGCGACTTCATAAGAGGAAAGCTAAAGGAGTGCTGCTTAAATTAGATATTTCGAAGGCATTCGATTCTCTATCTTGGCCTTTCCTCTTCAAAGTTCTGCGAGCGAAGGGCTTCTCCAAGCGGTGGCTATCTTCGGTCTCTACGCTTCTATCAACGGCCAGCTCCCGAGTGCTGGTCAATGGATGTGCAGGGGAGAAATTCAGGCACGCTTGCGGCCTGAGGCACGGGGAATCCCTGTCGCCTTTGTTGTGCTTCATCGCGATGGATGTGCTTACAGCTATCATTATCAAGGCACACGACTCCCAGATCTTGAGCAAGATGAACGGATGCAGCACCACGCAACGATTGTCCCCATATGCTGATGATGTGGTCCTATTCATTAAACAAAATGTCGGTGTACAAAACTAGGGGCACTCCTTTGTACCCCTTTACTTGTGCACGGGCAGTCGGAGCCAGGCGCCACGGCCACACTTAGCAGGGCAAGGGAGGGAAGCCGGAGAGAAGCCGAAGCCCAAGACAAACAAGGCAACGCCAAGACCAGAAACACCAAAGAGCAAGAGGGTGAAGTGGACCCCCCCGGCAAGGCCCTTGCCGGGGCAACTTGCCCAACACCAACAGAGCGAGCCACCCTTGAGCCCACGGGTTCCGACCCAACCAACTACGTTGGAACCAAGGCTCGGGAGGCACCACTGTGGTGGCATGCAGATCTTTGTCAAGATCATAAACATGTGAGATCAGATGAGGACCAGAAGACGGCGACCCTCGGCGGGATCCCAGCCGAGGGAATCCACAAGACCCCCGGCAAGCGCCTTGCCGGGGATGATTGTGACGCCACGGCAAGTCCCTTGTCGGGACCCCCGGCAAGACCCTTGCCGAGGACATCAGCGGGGCCACTGCCAGACCCGCACCAGCCAAGACTCCACCGCCGTCCCCAAGCAGCTGCTAGCTCAACCAGCTGGGCAGGCACCTGTGTGGCGACGGGCGGCCTCTACGCCAACTCAGCAAACGCCTGCGTGGTGGCATGCATATCTTCGTGAAGGCTCCACCACCGCGCCACCTCAGCTGCCTGCCTGCCTACATGGCGCCGCATGCATCGCTGGCCTGGGCGCGTGTCGAAGCAAGGCGAGGCGGCAACGGACGGGACGGGCCTCGTTCCCGTCCCCGATAAAGCTAAGGGACACCTAAGCGATGCATTAAATGCGTCTTGTCCTATAATACGGGCGATAAGCTCGCAGCACTTTAGACCTATCCACCTCCTGTGTGCCACTGTGGCAGCCCCTTTTCGACTATAAAAGGAGGCCCATGGCATACTGGAGGGGGATTCGGCTCTTTTGGGCAGGTTACACCCCGTAGCTAGCTCAAGAACACAATAACACTCAATACATCCACCAAAGCAGGACTAGGGTATTACACATCCTCGCGGCCCGAACCTGGGTAAACGATCCGCGTGCTTTCGGTTAGACCTGCTCTTCTCACGACCCCGCGCCCCGCCAACCGTAGTAGGGATTCCAGTGATCCCATAGGTGTCGTTTCCCCAACATCTTTGGCGCGCCAGGTAGGGGGCGCAGTTGTGAGAATCTGATCTAGCAGTCAGCCTAGCAGTTCTTCATCGCCATGGCTCCCAAGAAGAAGACGATCACGGCGATCGGCTCGTCGGGAGCCGAACGACCCGTGCTAGTGCGGACGAGCAGCGGGCCGGTCGCAGACAGAACCCGAGCCGCGGCCCGCGAGCACCAGCATCGCTCTGGCAGCTAGAGCCTGGCGAGCGGCGTCGTTCGTGCGCCAGACGACGGGCCGCGCATCGCCAAATCCAAAGACGGAGCTGGGCCCCCCGCAGGCGGCGTGGGGCCCTCCAGGAGTATCGTTGTGCCACCCACGGGCGGCGCAGCAACCTCCAAGACGCCTACGCCGGCACCCACCACACGCTCTTCCCAGGGTGCGCGCGACGAGCAGCGCCACCACGCTGGAGACCCCGGACGCCGCCGTGGGAAGAGTCCTGTGCATCGTCTGCGGGACGAAGGAGTCCAGCATGCCCGCCGGAGTGCTGGTGAAAATGGCACGCAACCGCTGGGCCTTGATAGAGCTCCTTCTAACGTGGTTAGAAGTCGAAGCGCGCCACGGTCCACGCAGCTGTCGCCACCACCCACGCCAGCAGAAGCTTTGGCGCGCACGCAGCTGCTCCTTGACTTCCCTCCTGCTGCGGAGAAGCTCGACGAGTGGAGAGCCACCATCCGGAGCCTCGTCGCCGTCGCCAATAAAGATGATCCGCGACCGGCGGGGCCCTCGGGCCGGCGCTCCGTCGAACCACCGCATGCCAGCGGTGGAGGGGCCGGGGGTGCTACGGCCACGGTGCACTCTCCTCCTCCACGCCAGCCACCGCGGGTGTCGGTCCGTCATGATGACGCTTGTGATAATATTTCCATAGCGTCGTCCGACCCACGGACCCACCGCGATCAACGCCAAGTTCTTCGAGAACGAGCCCACGAAGATGCTCGAACCACCATCGAGCGCCGGCGCGATACACGCCACCAGTCGGATAAGCGGGCGGGACCCGCTATGGACCACCCAGCACCGGGGGGCTCCGGCGGCCTACCTTACGAGGTGGGTTGCCCAGCCTTTACCCGTGAGCTACGGCAGTTCCAGTGGCCGTCCCACCGCACGTTCAAGCCCGACGTCGGCGAGAAGTACAACGGCAAGACCCATCCGTCAGAGTTCCTCAGTATCTACACCAACGCGATGCAAGCTGCCGGAGCTCGCGACAACAAGGTGCTCGCCAATTACTTCCCGTTGGCACTGAAGCCCAACATCATGTCTTGGTTGATGCACTTGTCGGTGGATTCCATTTCTTTTTGGTCGGATCTGTGCCATGAGTTCGTTGGTGCCTTCACTGGAGGCCACCAAGCTCATGGCCAGGCCAGTGACTTGCATATCATTCCCCAGAAGGAAGGGGAAACCCTACGCAAGTACATCCAGAGGTTCAGCCGGGTGCAGTACAACATCCCCAAAGTTCATCCTGCCGCCGTGATTAGCGCGTTCCATCAGAACGTGCGCAACCGCAAGATGCACGAAGAGCTGGCGATGAACAAGGTTAAGGATGTGGCCAAACTTTATGTTCCGGCCGATAGGTGCGCCCGGTCTGAAGAGGGAAGGAAGTACCCCAGCGAGGACGCCGGCGCGGAAACCGACTCTACTGATGAAGACACCGCCACCCCGACAAAGAAGGGCCGGCGTCGCAATAGGAAACGCAAGGGCAAGACCGTGCTTGCCGTCGAGGGATCCGACAGCATCGGCACCGCCAAGAAGGCTAAGGCAGACGACCCCGACAAGGAAATTGTCGGGTGCGCTGCTTGCCAGGCCTTGGTGGCTGCCGACAAGCCAGGGGCTCCGACAAGCAGTATTGCAAGATCCACCGCACCAAGGGCCACGACCTCCAGAACTGTCGGCAAGTCGAGCTGCTTGCTGAGAAGCAAAAAGCTGAGTATGAGATGCAGGACAAGGAGAAAGGCCAGGATGGTGCCGAGGGATTAGGCAAGAAGCGTGGCGGCCAAGGAGGTCGCCGCGACAACGACAACCAACAAGAGAGGCCCGCTCGGGGCCGCGACAAGAAGCAAGAAGACGATGATCATGACGAGGACGACGAGTCCGGCGAGCAAGAGTTTCAGAAGGCTACATAGGCCATGTGCGTCGACGGTGGCACCTCGCTGCATACTTCTCACCGCCAACTCAAACAGTGGGCGCGTGAGATTACAGCAGCGGAGGCCTCGTTCGACGCTCAGAAGCCACTGAAGTGGTCCACCACGCCCCTCATCTTTGACGTCGAGGATCACCCTGACCGCACAACCGTGGTCGGGTGTTTGCTGTTGTTGGTCTCACCAACGATACGCAACCTCAAGGTGAATAAGATGTTGGTTAATGGGCGGGGCCAGTCTGAACTTGATCTCACCCGTTGTGATCAAAAGGCTGCAAATTCCTGATGGAGACCTTGAGGAAACAGGCACGTTTCAAGGAGTCAAACCGGGAAGGAGCCAGCCGAAGGGGAAGGTCACATTGCCTGTGATGTTTGGAGGCGAGTTGAACTACAGCATGGAGAGGATTGTCTTTGATGTAGCCGAGATCCCCCCGCCCATCACTAGCCAAGTTCATGGCAGTGTTGCACTACGCCTACAACACGCTGAAGATGCCTGGGCCGATGAACATCATCACCGTCCCCTCCGACAAGAAGGACGCGCTGATCTGCGCCGACCTACTCTATCGGGAAGAAGTTGCAGCAGCTACCGCCAAGGCACTTGCTCCTGCCGCTGGAGCCCCGGGAGGGAAGAAGAAGACCGACAAGACCTCTCGCACCCACTCCGGCAAGCGCACCTCTTCGGAGTGTTGTGCTACCGTCGAGGACGTGCCAGAGAGGTCCACCGGCAAGAGCAAGAAATCCAGAGCTGCGCCACCAGAGACCAAGAAGGTGTCCGTCAGGGAGGATGGCACGGGAGGGGCTTTCACCATAAGCTCCACCCTCGACAGCAAATAGGAAAGCACGCTCGTCACTTTCCTGCGGGCGAATGTCGATGTGTTTGCATGGCAAGCATCTGACATCCCCGACGTTCCCAGGGGAGTGATTGAGCACCATCTTGCTGTCTGTCCCCATGCGCGACCCGTCAAGCAGAAGGTCAGGAAGCAAGCTTTGGAACGGCAGGAATCCATCACAGAGGAGATCAGGAAGTTGGAAGGAGCAGGCTTGGTGAGGGGAGTGCTCCATCCGACGTGTTTGGCCAATCCGGTGGTGGTGCGCAAGGCAAACGGGAAGTGGAGGCTGTGTATTGACTACACAGATATCAATAAGGCTTGTCCTAAGGACCCCTTCCCGTTGCCGCGCATCGACCAGATTGTTGACTCCACGGCCGGGTGTGATCTGTTATCATTCCTCGACGCCTACTCGGGCTACCACCAGATCTTCATGACAAGAGAAGACGAAGAGAAGACAACATTCATCACCCCATGTGGTACGTATTGCTTTTTACGGATGCCTTTCGGGTTGAAGAGTGCTGGTTCAACATTTGCAAGGGCAGTCCAAATTGGTTTTGAACCCCAGCTACATAGAAATATGGAAGCCTATATGGATGACATAGTGGTCAAAACCAAGGACAGGGCAACTCTTGTACAAGACTTAGAAGAGACGTTTGCCAACCTGCGCAAGATCAACCTCAAGCTGAACCCTGAGAAGTGTGTCTTCGGCGTTCCGTCCAGCAAACTTCTTGGGTTCTTTGTGTCGCAGCGTGGGATTGAGGCAAACCCAGATAAGATCAAGGCTATCGAGCAAATTGAGGCGCCCAAGCGGATCAAGGATGTGCGTCGGCTCACTGGCTGCGTTGCCGCCATGAGCCGATTCATCTCCAAGTCTGCCAAGCGCGCCCTTCCCTTTTTCAAGATCTTGAAGAAGGCGGGCCCAATGGAGTGGGCCCCAGAGGCTGAGGCGGCATTGCAAGACCTGAAGAGATACCTTTCCTCTACACCGATACTAGTTGTGCCTAAACCACAAGAGCCGTTGCTGCTGTATCTAGCGGCGACGAATCAAGTGGTCAGTGCCGCACTAGTGGCGCAGAGGGAGGTTGACGAAGAGGCAGTGGCAACGGCAGGACCAGCAGACGGCAAGTCAGAGACTCCCCCGGCAGGGCCTGGTGCCAGCAAGGCAAGGCTCCCGGCAGAGTCTGACGCCATCAGGACAGAGCCCGCGCAGTCAAGTGGAGTGGTGCAGAAGAAGAAGATGATACAACACCCGGTTTACTTTGTCAGCTCCCTCTTGCAGGGGGCTAGGTCAAGATATTCCGGTGTGCAGAAATTGCTCTTCGGCCTCCTTATGGCCTCGAGGAAGCTGCGTCATTACTTGCAAGCCCACGAGATCACTATCATCACTCGCCTCCCGTTGCAACGGATACTGCACAACCCAGACGCAACCGGAAGGATTGTGGAGTGGGCCTTGGAGTTATCAAGCTTTGGGTTGAAGTTTGAAAGTACTTCGACAATCCAGAGTAGAGTCCTAGCGGAGTTCATTGCAGAATGGACCTCAATGCCTGATGAAGAGATCCAGGAGACCACTCTCCCCGGCAAGGAAACAGCTCGCGACTGGATTATGTACTTTGACGGAGCTTTCTCATTGCAAGGCGCCGGTGCTGGTGTGCTGCTCGTCGCACCCACCGGAGAGCACCTCAAGTATGTAATCCAGATGCACTTTCCCAGGGAGATGTCCACCAACAACACTATTGAGTACGAGGGGTTGCTTGCCGGTCTCAGGATCGCGGCAGACCTTGGAGTTAAAAAGCTCATCGTCAGGGGTGATTCGCAGCTTGTCGTCAGGCAAGTCAACAAAGATTATCAGAGCCTGTTGATGGAGGCCTACGTAGATGAGGTGAGGAAGCTGGAGGAGCGCTTTGACGGTATACAAGCGGAGCACGTTCCCCAAGCGGAGAACGACATCGCCGATTACCTGTCAAAGCATGCTGCATTCAAGTTACCTGTGGAACCAGGTACCTTTTTGCTTCGGTTAACTCAACCATCCGTCGAACCATCAACGGAGCAGAACAAGCAGAGGAAATCAGGCCCTGGCAAGTACTTTCCCGCCGAGCCCCCAGGGGCCGCCGGCAAGGGTGTTGCCATGGACTCTGAGCCTGCCGAGGAGCGACCGACTCCGGCAGGCCGTCAAGCCCTGGCCGTAGAGACAGCCGCTCCCATGGCAGAAGAAACGCCTTTGGTCCTTGCCGTCGAGCCCCAGGCTCCGGCATGGGCATAACATACCATCCAATTCCTCCAAACGGGGGAACTTCCTGAGGAGCAGGAAGAAGCGGAGAAAGTAGCCCGTCGGTCTACTATGTATCAGTTCGTCGATGACGTCCTGTACAGGAGGAGACTGAACGGTGTGAAATTGAAGTGTATTCCCCGGGAAGAAGGACTGGAGCTGTTGGCGGAGATACACGGAGGCATATGTGGCTCCCACATAGGGTCGAAGGCCCTTGCCGGCAAGGCGTTCCGGCAGGGTTTCTACTGGCCCACTGCCCTCCAAGATGCAACGGCACTAGTAACCAAGTGTGAAGCGTGTCAGTTCCATTCAAAGAAGCTTCATCAACCAGCTCAAGCCCTTGAAACAATCCCTCTCTCCTAGCCATTCTCGGTCTGGGGGCTCGACATACTGGGCCCCTTCCCCCGTGCTGTCGGGGGCTTTGAGTACTTGTACGTTGCAATCGACAAGTTCACAAAGTGGCCGGAGGTGGAAGCAGTGAGGAAGGTGACAACGCAGTCAGCCGTCAAGTTCTTCAAGGGACTAGTCTGTCGTTTTGGTGTGCCAAAAAGAGTCATCACCGACAACGGCACGCAGTTCACGAGCCACACCTTCATGCAATACATCCAAGACCTCGGCAGCAGGGTTTGTTTCGCTTCCGTGGCACACCCACGGAGCAACGGCCAGGCAGAGAGGGCAAATGCTGAAGTGTTGCGTGGCCTGAGGACGAAGACTTTTGACAGGCTGCACAAGAGCGGAAGGCGCTGGATTGATGAGTTGCTGGCGGTTCTTTGGTCGATCAGGACGACGCCAAATCGAGCCACCGGCCAGACACCCTTTGCCCTGATATACGGGGCAGAAGCAGTTCTCCCCACGGAACTCATATACGGGTCACCTCAAGTGCTCGCTTATGACGAGCTTGAGCAAGAGCAATTGCAGCAAGATGACGCAACGCTCCTTGAGGAAGGTCGTCTTCGGGCGGCTATGAGAGCAGCACGCTACCAGCAAGCCTTGCGCCGCTACCATAGCCGCAAGGTTCATGCCCAAAGCTTTGAGGAAGGCGACCTTGTTCTTCGGCGCGTTCAGTCGGCCAAGAATTCCAACAAGTTGATGCCGAAGTGGGAGGGCCCTTATCGGGTAATACGAATCACCAGGCCCGGCACAGTCCGCCTGGAGACCGAAGATGCCGTCCCAGTGAGCAACTCCTGGAACATTGAGCATCTTCGCAAGTTTTACCCATAAGGCGCGGCTTGCCGGGCCTCCCGGCAAGCCAAAGCTTTGCCGACAAGGCATGTAACCCTCTGTACAAAGCCAGGCGCAGACCCTGGGCATAAATAAACGAAGCGCTGGCGCCCTAAGTTATAGCATGCATGCTAGGTTGAGTCTCTCCCTCGGTTAGGGTTGGTAGTGCTTAGCGGCGACTAACCCCTAGCCTAGAGGTCGAGTATGCGTCTTTCTATCCTCTTTGGTTCGTAGGGCACGTGGGCACTTCTGCTGAGCCGCTTGGGAAAAAGAGAACGGACCGGCGCTCCGGCCCCGGCAGGCTAAGACTGCCGGGGGCTGAAGACACAAGGATCCAACCACGGCAGGACAAGGTTGCCGAGGGCTGCGGATTCAGATAAGCCTTTCATCCCCTGTTATGCCTTTCCATATAGAACTGGGACATGTGAAACCGCATTTACATTCTTAAACCACCATGCTCCCCTTTTCCTGTACCCAAGAGCTATCCCACTGGGTCGGAACTTGTTCGTAGTCGTGGTGGCAAGAAGGTAAACGAGGAGCCTAGCTCTACTTCGCCCTGCCTCCGCCGAGAGTGCGAGAATGGTCGCCCGAAGTGGGGGGACGGCAAGGCCTGTTGCCGGGCAACAATGTTTATCTTAGAAATAACAAGGACTCGTTCCTTGGCATGGGCCCCGCTCACGCACAAAGAACCCGACAAGCACCCTTTTTCATTAAAAACGTCCCATACAGGTACAGTTCATACGGAATAAAAAACATGAGCAAGGGGATTACAAGCTTTAAATCTAACAATTGCCCGCAGGCTTACAAACTAAAAAGAGATAAGGTGCCCGTAATCCCTTTCTTGTCCCTCTCCACAGAAGGTGGAACAAGGCAACAGGAGGCCAAAAGGGGCGCCTAGGTGAGGTGCGAGGAGCAGAAGGCACCAAGAGAACATCTTGGTGCTGGGAAAGGAGCTGGAAGATGAGGCAGCGGGTCAGCAATACGCGATGAAGGCGTCGGTGCCCGCGTACTCCAACTTGACGGCCGCCACCCGCCTTCTTCGCCTTCTTCGGCCCTCCTACGCCAGCCGCCCAAGGAGACGGCAGGGAGCGCCCCGATGGAGAGCTTGGCGAGGAAGGCCCTCGGCAGGGCGCGAGGCCGAGGGAGGGGCGGTGCGGTCAATCGAAGTCGGGGTCGGCATCCTGCCGCCCGACTCCCTGGTCATCGCTGTCACTGTCCTCCTCGTCACTCCCGCTTGAGGAGGAATCCTCATCGTCGGTGGAGCTCTCCAGGCAGCACTTCAGGTGAGTTCCAAGATCTCCGAAGACCTTGACGGAGAGCAGGCCGCCCTCCATTAACTTGAAAGTAGAGGACGAGCCCCACCGTCAGGCTATGGATGCGAGCAGATGTCTTCCATCCGCGACGGAGATACATAACATGAGGAACGGTGAAGTCGACGTCGACCCGCATGCCGCCGGTCCCGCAGCCCCTCATGTGCAATCTGAGGGTCTGGGGCAGATCGAGCTCCATCTCCTGAGCAAAGGGGATGGGGAGACGGAGACAACGACGCGGTGGCCGGTGCAGCCTGATGAAGAACTCGCGGAGCTGGTCCCCGACGTGACCCTCCGTCACGGGAGGCACCGCTAGCGGAGGCACGACCATCACGCCGCCTCGTCCCCCTCTCCCCCGACCGCCGTGGCGACCTCGGCCACGCCCCCTCCCCCTTCCTCTCGTGGCCGGCTCAACCGCCGCGGGCTCGTGGGAAGGAGGGACGCACTGACGAGCAGCAACCCTCGCCGCCACCGTCGAAGGCCCAGCACCTCCTCTCGCCATGGTAGGTGGAAGAAAGGAGCGGAGGTGGAGGAGGATGGATACTGAAGGAATGTGGGACAACGCCCCCTCCCCCCTCCTTATAAAGGGGCGGGGTCAAGGCTCGGGCGCCCTACTCAGCCAATCCAGTCATCGAAGGCGCAGGGAATCAGGACCGACCCGCTGCCCCAATCAGCGACGGCCCGGTTTCCCGCCTCCACCGCCTGCCACTTGCATGGAGGACGCGTGGCGAGCGAGCAGGATCGAAAGGACGGGTGAGGCGACTGTTCCCCGCCCCATGATCATGGGGCATGGGCACCTTGAAGACTGCGACCCGAGTCCATCCAGTAAATGAGCCGCGCCTCCACGCCTCCCTCTTTTTATGGGGAAGGCGCGAGCCGCCTCTTTACCATGATGTGACGCATGCATGTGGAAACTGCATCGCGCATGACCCCCACGTCACGCACGCCCCTCCACCTCACGCGTACAACGCGGGTCGTGGGGAAGCGCAGCAGACGGAATAGTTACTGCGGTAAAAATCCGCCCACCTGCCCGCGCACCGTTCTGGGCCTGGCCCAACAACGTGTCGCAGTTATGTGTGGCCCAGGCCCGGGGGCTCCTGTCGGTGTACAGAAGTAGGGGCACTCCTTTGTACCCCTTTACTTGTGCACGGGGAGTCGGAGCCACGCGCCACGGCCACACTTAGCAGGGCAAGGGAGGGAAGCCGGAGAGAAGCCGAAGCCCAAGACAAACAAGGCAACGCCAAGACCAGAAACACCAAAGAGGAAGAGGGCGAAGTTGACCCCCCCGGCAAAGCCCTTGCCGGGGCAGCCACTGCAGCCCCGGCAAGAGCCTTGCCGGGGCAACTTGCCCAACACCAACAGAGCGAGCCACCCTTGAGCCCACGGGTTCCGACCCAACCAACTACGTTGGAACCAAGGCTCGGGAGGCACCACTGTGGTGGCATGCAGATCTTTGTCAAGATCATAAACATGTGAGATCAGATGAGGACCAGAAGACGGCGACCCTCGGTGGGATCCCAGCCGAGGAAATCCACAAGACCCCCGACAAGCGCCTTGCCGGGGACGACTGCGACGCCACGGCAAGACCCTTGCCGGCCCCCCCGGCAAGACCCTTGCCGAGGACATCAGCGGGGCCACTGCCAGACCCGCACTAGCCAAGACTCCACCGCCGTCCCTAAGCAGCAGCTAGCTCAACCAGCTGGGCAGGCACCTGCGTGGCGACGGACGGCCTCTACGCCAATTCAGCAAGCGCCTGCGTGGTGGCATGCAGATCTTCGTGAAGGCTCCACCACCGCGCCACCTCAGCTGCCTGCCTGCCTACATGGCGCCGGATGCATCGCTGGCCTGGGCGCGTGTCGAAGCAAGGCGAGGCGGCAACAAACAGGACGGGCCTCGTTCCCGTCCCCGATAAAGCTAAGGGACACCTAAGCGATGCATTAAATGCGTCTTGTCCTGTAATACGGGCGATAAGCTCGCATCACTGTAGACCTTTCCACCTCCTGTTGCCACTGTGGCAGCCCCTTTTCGACTATAAAAGGAGTCTCATGGCATATTGGAGGGGGATTCGACTCTTTTGGGCAGGTTACACCCCGTAGCTAGCTCAAGAACACAAGAACACTCAATACATCCACCAAAGCAGGACTAGGGTATTACGCATCCTCGCGGCCCGAACCTGGGTAAATGATCCGCGTGCTTTCGGTTAGACCTGCTCTTCTCACGACCCCGCGCCCCGCCAACCGTAGTAGGGATTCCAGTGATCCCATAGGTGTTGTTTCCCCGACACCAAACCACGCGGATCTGTCCTTGGTGCAAGAGACACTAAAGATTTTTGGAGAGGCATACAGTATCAAGGTGAACTTTGTTAAATCATCTGCCATACTCATTCGAGGGGAAGAGGGTGATGAGGAGCTGGTCCGGAGCATGGTGCCTTGGCAGATTGAAAACTTTCCTTGCAAATACTTAGGCCTGCAGCTCAGCATTAAGCAGCTCAAGAGATCTGATTGGCAACCGATGATAGACTCAGCTCTGAGAATCTTGCCGGGGTGGCAGAGGGGTATGGTGACCCAGCCCGGAAGGCAGATCCTAGTAAACCAGGTCATGAGGGCAAGGCCTACACATCACATGATTGTTGCACAGGCACCGAAATGGGCGTTGGAGAAGGTTGACAAAGGTTGCCGAGCTTTCTTTTGGGCAGGTTCAGATCATATTCATGGAGGGAAGTGCGCTGTATCTTGGCAAAGGGTATTGATACGTCCATTTTGCATCATGTTTTCTTACTGTTATTTATAATGTTTTATCCAAAATAATGCTTTTTGGAGTAATTCTAATGCCTTTTCTCTCATAATTTTCAAGGTACACACCAAGAGGGAGAATTCTGGCAGGTGTAAATCTGGACCTGAAAAAGCTACGCCAGGCCACATATTCCGCACAAGTCCAAATGAGCTGAAACTTCATGGAGATTTTTTATGGATTATTTAAGAAATATTGGAGCTAATAACTACCAGAAGGGGGCCACCAGGTGGGCACAACCCACCTGGGCGCGCCAGGCCCCCCTGGCGCGCACTGGTGGGTTCTGGCCTCCTTGGCCCACCTCCGTTGCCCATCTTCTGGTATATAAGTCATTTTGACCTAGAAAAAATAATAAGAAGACTTTCGGGGCAGAGCGCCGCTGTCTCGAGGCGGAACTTGGGCAGGAGCACTTTCGCCCTCCGGCGGACCGATTCAGCCGGGGGAACTTCCCTCCCGGAGGGGGAAATCATCGTCATCATCATCACCAACAACTCTCCCATCGTGGGGAGGGCAATCTCCATCAACATCTTCACCAGCACCATATCATCTCAAACCCTAGTTCATCTCTTGTATTCCATCTTGTTACCGGAACTATAGATTGGTGCTAGGGGGTGACTAGTAGTGTTGATTACATCTTGTAGTTGATTACTATATGGTTTATTTAGTGGAAGATTATATGTCCAGATCCATTATGCTATTTAATACTCCTATGATCATGAGCATGTTTATTATTTGTGAGTAGTTACTTTTGTTCTTGAGGTCACGGGAGAAATCATGTTGCAAGTAATCATGTGAACTTGATATGTGTTCGATATTTTGATAGTATGTATGTTGTGATTCCCTTAGTGGTGTCATGTGAACGTCGACTACATGACACTTCACCATATTTGGGCCTAAGGGAATGCATTGTGGAGTAGTAAATAGATGGTGGGTTGCGAGAGTGACAGAAGCTTAAACCCCAGTTTATGCACTATTCCGTAATGGACCGATTGGAACCAAAAGTTTAATGCTATGGTTAGAATTTATTCTTACTACTTTTCTCCTAGTTGCGGATGCTTGCGGGAGGGTTAATCATAAGTAGGAGGTTTGTTCAAGTAAGAACAGCACCTAAGCACCGGTCCACCCACATATCAAATTATCAAAGTAGCGAACACAAATCAAACCAACATGATGAAAGTGACTAGATGAAATTCCTGTGTACCCTCAAGAATGTTTTGCTTATCATAAGAGATCGTTTTGGCCTGTCCTTTGCCTCAAAAGGATTGGGCTACCTTGCTGCATACTTATTGTTACTATCGTTACTTGCTCGTTACAAATTATCTTGCTATCAAACTACTTGCTACTTACAATTTCAGCACTTGCAGACATTACCTTACTGAAAACTACTTGTCATTTCCTTCTGCTCCTTGTTGGGTTCGACACTCTTACTTATCGAAAAGAGATAAAATCGATCCCCTATACTTGTGGGTCATCAAGGCTATTTTCTGGCGCCGTTGCCGGGGAGTGAAGCGCCTTTTGGTAAGTGGAATTTGGTAAGGAAACATTTATATAGTGTGCTAAAATTTATTGTCACTTGCTACTATGGAAAACAATCCTTTGAGGGGTTTGTTCGGGGTATCTTCACCTCGTCCGGAACCACAATTAATTGCCCCTCAATCTACTGCACCTACTGAAAATATTGAATATGAAATTCCTTCGGGTATGATAGAACAACTGCTAGCTAATCCTTATGCAGGCCATGGAACAGAACATCCTGATATGCACTTGATATATGTGGAACAAATTTGTGGATTGTTTAAGCTTGCAGGTTTACCCGGAGATGAAGTTATGAAAAAGGTTTTCCCTTTATCTTTGAAGGGAAAAGCATCGGCATGGTATAGGCTATGCGATGATATTGGATTATGGAATTGGAATCATTTAAAATTGGAGTTCCACCAAAAAATTTATCCTATGCATCTAGTTCATCGTGATCGTAATTATATATATAATTTTGGGCCTCGTGAAGGAGAAAGTATCGCTCTAGCTTGGGGGAGGCTTAAGTCAATGTGTCAATGTTATATTCATGCCCCAATCATGAGCTCTCAAGAGAAATTATTATTCAGAACTTTTATGCTCGGCTTTCTCGTAATGATCGAACCATGCTGGATACTTCTTGTGCTGGTTCTTTTATGAAGAAAACTATTGAATTCTGGTGGGATCTTTTGGAAAGAATTAAACGCAACTCTGAAGATTGGGAACTCGATGAAGGTAAAGAGTCAGGTATAAAGCTTAAGTATGATTGTGTTAAATCTTTTATGGATATCGATGCTTTTCAAAAGTTTAGCACTAAATATGGACTTGACTCTGAGATAGTAGCCTCCTTTTGTGAATCATTTGCTACTCATGTTGAACTCCCTAAAGAGAAGTGGTTTAAATATCACCCACCTATTAAAGATGAAATTAAAAACCCAGTACCCGTTAAAGAAGAAACTATACTCTATAATGTTTATCCAGTTGTTCCTACTGCTTATATTGAGAAACCCCCTTTTCCTATTAGGATAACGGAACATGCTAAAGTTTCAACTGTGGTTAACAAAAGCTATGTTAGAACACCTAAACCAGATGAACAAATTAGAGTGGAACCTGATGTTGCTATGGTTAAAGATTTCTTAGAAGAAGATATAGATGGGAATGTTATTTACTTCTGTGCAGAAGCTGCTAGAATTGCTAAACCCGATAAAAGGGATAAACATAGACCAGTTGTTGGCATGCCTGTCATTTCAGTTAAAATAGGAGAACACTGTTATTATGGTTTATGTGACATGGGTGCTAGTGTGAGTGCTATTCCTTACACTTTATATCAAGAAATTAAGAAAGACATAGCACCTGCAGAGATAGAAGACATAGATGTTACTATTAAACTTGCTAATAGAGACACCATATCACCTTGTGGGATTATTAGAGATGTTGAAGTCTTGTGTGGGAAAATAAAATACCCTACTGATTTTCTTGTTCTTGGTTCCCCACAAGATGACTTCTGTCCCATTATTTTTGGTAGACCTTTCTTGAACACAGTTAATGCTAAGATAGATTGTAAGAAACAAACTGTCGGTGTTAGTTTTGGTGATGAGTCTCATGAGTTTAATTTTTCCAAGTTTAGTAGAAATCATCATGAAAGAGAATTTCCTAGCAAGGATGAATTAATTGGTCTTGATTCTATTGATGTGCCACCTACTGATCATTTAGAACAATACTTGCTAGAGTTTAATTTTTCCAAGTTTAGTAGAAATCATCATGAAAGAGAATTTCCTAGCAAGGATGAATTAATTGGTCTTGATTCTATTGATGTGCCACCTACTGATCATTTAGAACAATACTTGCTAGACCATGAAAATGATTTTCATTTGCATGAAAGGAATGAAATAGATAAGATGTTCTTTGAACAACGTCCTCTACTTAAACACAATTTCTCTATTGAAACTCTAGGAGGTCCTCCTCCACCTAAAGGTGATCCTGTGTTTGAATTAAAACAATTGCCACACACTTTGAAATATGCTTATCTTGATGAAAAGAAAATATATCATGTTATTATCAGTGCTAACCTTTCAGAACATGAAGAAGAAAGATTATTGAAAGTTCTAAGGAAGCACCGAGCTGCTATTGGATATACTCTTGATGATTTAAAAGGCATTAGTCCCACTCTATGTCAGCACAAAATTAATATGGAACCTGATGCTAAACCAGTTGTTGATCACCAACGTCGGTTAAATCTGAAGATGAAAGAGGTGGTAAGAACGGAAATATTAAAACTTCTGGAAGCAGGTATAATCTATCCTATAGCTGATAGTAGATGGGTAAGTCATGTTCATTGTGTCCCTAAGAAAGGAGGTCTAACTATTGTTCCTAATGATAAGAATGAACTTATTCCACAAAGAATTGTTACAGGCTATAGAATGGTAATTGATTTCAGAAAATTAAACAAAGCTACTAGAAAAGATCATTACCCTTTGCCTTTTATTGATCAAATGCTTGAAAGATTATATAAGCACACACACTTTTGCTTCCTTGATGGATATTCTGGCTTTTCACAAATACTTGTTTCTCAACCTGATCAAGAAAAGACCACTTTTACTTGTCCTTTTGGAACCTATGCTTATAGACGTATGCCTTTTGGTTTATGTAATGCACCTACTACCTTTCAAAGATGCATGATGGCTATATTCTCTGACTTTGGTGAAAAGATTGTTGAGGTTTTCATGGATGACTTTTCTGTTTATGGTAAGTCTTTTGATGATTGTTTAAGCAATCTTGATCGAGTTTTGTAGAGATGTCAACAAACAAATCTTGTCTTGAATTGGGAGAAGTGCCACTTTATGGTTAATGAAGGCATTGTCTTGGGTCATAAAATTTCTGAAAGAAGTATCGAAGTGGACCAAGCTAAGGTTGATGCAATTGAGAAAATGCCATGTCCTAAGGACATCAAAGGTATCCGTAGTTTCCTAGGTCATGCTGGTTTCTATAGGAGATTTATCAAAGACTTTTCTAAAATTTCTAGGCCTCTTACTAATCTTTTGTAATAGGATATTCCTTTTGTTTTTTACGATGATTGTCTTGAAGCCTTTGAAACACTCAAGAAAGCTTTAATATCTGGACCTATTGTTCAACCACCTGATTGGAACTTGCCTTTTGAAATTATGTGTGATGCTAGTGATTATGCTGTTGGTGTTGTTCTAGGACAAAGAGTTGATAAGAAATTGAATGTTATTCATTATGTTAGTAAAATTCTAGACAGTGCTCAAAGAAATTATTCTACAACTGAAAAAGAATTCTTAGCAGTGGTGTTTGCTTGTGATAAGTTTAGACCTTATATTGTTGCTAAATATTTGCCACCTAGCTTTACTTACCAACAAAACAAAAAATTCTTCTATGATTTAAGACATTACTTTTGGGATGACCAACACCTTTATAAAGAAGGAGTAGATGGTATTATTAGACGCTGTGTACCAGAGCATGAATAGGGACAAATCCTACAGAAATGTCACTCCAAACTGTATGGAGGGCATCATGCTGGAGATAAAACTGCTCATAAGGTATTGCAATCTGGATTTTATTGGCCTACTCTTTTCAAGGATGCTCGTAAATATGTCTCATCTTGTGATGAATGCCAAAGAATAGGTAATATTGGTAAGCGTCAAGAAATGCCTAATTATTCACTTGTTGTTGAACCATTTGATGTTTGGGGATTTGATTACATGGGACCTTTTCCTTCCTCTAATGGGTATGCACATATTTTTGTTGCTGCTGATTATGTTACTAAATGGATAGAAGCTATTCCAACTAGTAGTGTTGATCACAACACCTCTATTAAAATGCTAAGGAAGTTATTTTCCCAAGGTTTGGAGTCCCTAGATATTTAATGACTGATGGTGGTTCACACTTTATTCATGGTGCTTTTCGTAAGATGCTTGCTAAGTATGATGTTAACTATAGAATTGCATCACTTTATCATCCTCAGTCTAGTGGTCAAGTTGAGCTTAGCAATAGAGAAATAAAATTAATTTTGCAAAAGACTGTTAATAGGTCCAGGAAAATTGGTCTAAGAAATTAGATGATGCACTTTGGGCTTATAGAACAGCATATAAAATCATATGGGTATGTCTCCTTATAAAATGGTTTATGGAAAAGCTTGCCATTTGCCTCTTGAGTTAGAACATAAAGCATACTGGGCAGTTAAAGAACTCAACTGGTTTCAAACTTGCTGGTGAAAAGAGGTTATTTGATATTAGCTCATTAGATGAATGGAGAATCCAAGCTTATGAAAATGCAAAGTTATTCAAAGAAAAAGTTAAAAGATGGCATGACAAAAGAACCCAAAAGCAAAGTCGGAGAATATGTTCTTTTGTACAACTCTCGTTTTAGATTTTTTGCAGGGAAGCTCCTCTCGAAATGGGAAGGCCCATATGTCATCGAGGAGGTTTACCGGTCCGGTGCCATCAAAATAAATAATTCCGAAGGTATTAACCCGAAGGTTGTCAATGGGCAACGAATAAAGCATTATATCTCAGGTACGCCTATTAATGTTGAAAGCAATATTATCCAAACTTTGACACCAGAAGAGCACATAAAAGAGTCCTTCCGGAACACTCCAGAATCGTCAAAATAAGGAGGTACGTGATACGGTAAGTAAACGGACTCTGAAAAATCTGCAAAAATATTTTTTATCAGTTTTGGAATATTTTAAAATTTTGGAAATAAAGAAACTTCCAGGATGCATCCCCTGGTGGGCACAAGACACCAGGGGCGCGCCCAGGTGGGTTGTGCCCACCTGGGACACCTCCCGTACTCCGTTTTTCTTCCATGTACTTGTCCCCCAAGGTAAAAAAATCTATATACTTCCCGAACCTATTAACCACCGTATCGCAAAGAAATCCTCTATTCTCTTTTTCCCTTGTTGTTTTCTGTCAGATCCCATCTACCATGGCTGCTTCAAGCTCTTCCAAGGACAAGTTCTTCAAGAACGTCATCAACCGATATCTGCGGGAGGTGGTGCAGCACCCTCAGGTCATTGAGATGCATGAGGGGCTGCTTCACCTTCGCGATGTGCCCTGTCCCAATGGGACGGGAACCGTGGAGGCTAGGCTTGAAGCTGTGGAGCAAGATGTCTTTCGGTGCAAGGGGATGGTGGAGCGTGGACTCCATGCCAATCACCTCATGATCACGGACCTCTCCCGTGATCTCAAGGTGGATGGCAAGCCCATGAAGGACATCGTCTTCACCTTCAACGAGCAAATCAACTACCTCCAAAGCCAGATCTATGACCTCCAGAACCAAGTCTTTGAATATGAGGCAAGGTTTAAAGGTATGAGTTTGGCTGCTAGTTGCAAGACCCGTGAGACTCACTCTTCCTCTTACGATGGTGGACCACTGCCATGGAAATCTGAGGACAAGGCCTCTTCTTCATCACCACCACCATCTTCTTCACCACCAAAAGAGAACTGATTATCGGGTATGGGCACTCCCCTTGGCTTCCGCCAAGCTTGGGGGAGGTGCCCCGGTATCGTATCATCCCACTATCTTTTTGCCTTTACTTATCTTAGTTCGATTTTTTTTGCTTTAGATGAAATAAAGTTTAGTTCGATCCTTTCTTCTGTGAGAGTTTGCTTAGTGATCAATCATTGTAATCGTGTGCAAGTTATATAATAAAGTTAGTTTGAGTTTTTACTTTCTTACTTTCATGTTGCAAATAAAGAGAAGAAATAAGAAAATAAAAAGTGAAAGGAAGTAAATAAAATAAAGGAAATGAATCAATAAGATCATATACTAATCCTATGGTAGGTGATAGCACCACATAAGGAAAAGTATAAGTAGGAAATTTTATTAGAGATTGACAAACATGGCATTAGTCAATGATGCAACTCATGAAAGAATTAATAAGGGAAGGGAAGATTCACATATAAATATACCATCCTAGAAATCTTTTGTGATTGTGAGCCCTCATCAAAATATTATATGCCAAAATTGTTGAGTTGGACAAGGAAGACAACATAATGGTTTATGTTTGTTTATATTCACACAGAAGTCATATTGTCATAGATCCTTTAACAAGTGGTGCTTGCCCCTATCTTTGCTAGCCAAAAATTCCGCACTAAGTAGAGATACTACTTGTGCATCCAAAAACCCTTAAACCCAAATCTTTTTCAAGTGTCCACCATACCTACCTAGGGATTGAGCAAGATCCCTCAAGTAAGTTTGCAAAAAGGCAATAAAAATTGCTTCTAAATGTGTGAGATTGTTTAGTGTAAGAGAAAATTGAGCGTTGCACGAACTTGGATGACAAAGAATAAAAGCGACAGACTGCATAATAAAGGTTGTCATCTTTAGGGGCAATGTAACGTGACGTTCTTTTGCACTAAGGGATTGAGCATACAAAAAAATAAGCGCATGACAACCTCTGCTTCCCTCTGTGAAGGGCCTATCCTTTACTTTTATGTATTTACTTTTATGCAAAGAGTCAAAGTTTTCCTTCTATTCCTTTTTATTTTTCTCCTTTGGCAAGCATCATGTGGTGAGGAAAGATCTAGCCACATATGTCCAGTTGAATATAGATAGCTTGAGTTATTATTGTTGACATCACCCTTGAGGTGAGTATGTTGGGAGGCGAAACTATAAGCCCCTATCTTTCTATGTGTCCGGTTGAAACGTTTTGCTCATGTGTACTCCGTGAGTGTTAGCAATCATAGAAGACTATATGATGGTTGAGTATGTGGACTTGCCTAAGGGCTCTGACACGTGACCCTTCCTGAAAAGATGATGAATTGTAGTTGCAAAGTTGACTGAGAACATAGTTTGTTGGTTTCTAATAGAGTTTTTGCTTTATACTTCAATTGTGTGATGAACTATTACTTATTCATGGGAGGTGTATGATAGAATTTCTATGATAAAAGTATTATGTTTAATTTTGTTGTTGTTTTAATAATCAACATGATGCTTCTATGTCCGTATTTTTTTTATCGAGACCTCTCTCTCAAAGCATGTGGGCATGTTTTTCGATTTTGGTTTTCGCTTGAGGACAAGCGAGGTCTAAGCTTGGGGGAGTTGATACGTCCATTTTGCATCATGTTTTCTTACTGTTATTTATAATGTTTTTATCCATAATAATGCTTTCTAATGCCTTTTCTCTCATAACTTGCAAGGTACACACCAAGAGGGAGAATTCCGGCAGCTGGAAATCTGGACCTGAAAAAGCTACGCCAGGCCACCTATTCTGCACAACTCCAAATGAGCTGAAACTTCACGGAGATATTTTATGGATTATTTAAGAAATATCGGAGCCAATAACTACCAGAGGGGGGCCACCAGGTGGGCACAACCCACCTGGGCGCGCCAGGCCCCCTGGCGCGCCCTGGTGGGTTGTGGCCTCCTCGGCCCACCTCCGGTGCCCATCTTCTGGTATAGAAGTCATTTTGACCTAGAAAAAATAAGAACAAGACTTTCGGGGCGGAGCGCCGCCGTCTCGAGGAAGAACTTGGACAGGAGCACTTTTGCCCTCCGGTGGAGCGATTCTGCCGGGGGAACTTCCCTCCCGGAGGGGGAAATCAGTGTCATCATCATCACCAACAACTCTCCCATCTTGGGGAGGGCAATGTCCATCAACATCTTCACCAGCACCATGTCATCTCAAACCCTAGTTCATCTCTTGTATTCAATCTTGTTATCGGAACTATAGATTGGTGCTAGGGGGGTGACTAGCAGTGTTGATTACATCTTGTAGTTGATTACTATATGGTTTATTTGGTGGAAGATTATATGTTCAGATCCATGATGCTATTTAATACTCCTCAGATCATGAGCATGTTTATTATTTGTGAGTAGTTACTTCTGTTCTTGAGGTCACGGGAGAAATCATGTTGCAAGTAATCATGTGAACTTGATATGTGTTCGATATTTTTATAGTATGTATGTTGTGATTCCCTTAGTGGTGTCATGTGAACATCGACTACATGACACTTCACCATATTTGGGCCTAAGGGAATGCATTGTGGATTAGTAAATAGATGGTGGGTGGCAAGAGTGACAGAAGCTTAAACCCCAGTTTATGCACTATTCCATAAGGGACCGATTGGACCCAAAAGTTTAATGCTATGGTTATGAAGGAAATATGCCCTAGAGTCAATAATAATGTTGTTATTTATATTTACTTATATCATGATAAATGTTTATTATTCATGCTAGAATTGTATTAACCGAAAACTTAGTACATGTGTGAATACATAGACAAACAGAGTGTCACTAGTATGCCTCTACTTGACTAGCTCGTGAATCAAAGATGGTTAAGTTTCCTAGCCGTAGAAATGAGTTGTCATTTGATGAATGAGATCACATCATTAGAGAATGATGTGATTAACATGACCCATCCGTTAGCTTAGCACTATGATCGTTTAGTTTATTGCTATTGCTTTCTTCATGACTTATACATGTTCCTATGACTATGAGATTATGCAACTCCCGAATACCGGAGGAACACTTAGTGTGCTATCAAACGTCACAACGTAAGTGGGTGATTATAAAGATGCTCTACAGGTGTCTCCGATGTTGTTTGTTGAGTTGGCATAGATCGAGATTGGGATTTGTCACTCTGATTGTCGGAGAGGTATCTCTGGGCCCTCTCAGTAATGCACGTCACTATATGCCTTGCAAGCAATGTATCTAATGAGTTAGTTACAGGATGATGCATTACGGAATGAGTAAAGAGACTTGCTGGTAACGAGATTGAACTAGGTATAGTGATATCGACGATCGAATCTCGGGCAAGTAACATACCGATGACAAAGGGAACAACGTATGTTGTTATGCGGTTTGACCAATAAAGATCTTTGTAGAATATGTGGGAGCCAATATGAACATCCAGGTTCCACTATTGGTTATTGACTGGAGATGAGTCTCGGTCATGTCTACATAGTTCTCGAACCCGTAGGGTCCGCATGCTTAACGTTCAATGATGATCGGTATTATGAGTTTATGTGTTTTGATGTACCGAAGGTAGTTCGGAGTCCCGGATGAGATCATGGACATGACGAGGAGTCTCGAAATGGTAGAGACATGAAGATTGATATACTGGAAGGTTATATTCGGAGACAGGAATAGTTCTGAGGTGTATCGGGTATTTTTTGGAGTACCGGGGGGTTACCGGAACCCCCCGGGGGGTTATTGGGCCTCATGGGCCTATTGGTGGAAGATAGGAGGCAGGAAAAGGTAGGGCGCGCGCCCCCCTAGCCCAAACCGAATTGGACTAGGGGGGCCGGCCCCCCTTTCCTTTTCTCCTCCCTCTCCTTCCCCCTTCTCCTTGTTGGAATAGGAAAGGGAGGGCCGAATCCTACTTGGAGTAGGATTGCCCCCCTTGGAGAGCCTCCTCCCCTTGGCCGGCCTCCTCCTCCCTCCCCCATTTATATATGTGGGAGGGGGCACCCCAAAGGCACACCAAAGTTTCTCTTAGCCGTGTGCGGTGCCCCCTCCATAGAAACACATCTCGGTCATATCGTCGTAGTGCTTAGGCGAAGCCCTGCGCCGGTAACTTCATCATCACCGTCACCACGCCGTTGTGCTGAGGAAACTCTCCCTCGGCCTCAGCTGGATCAAGAGTTCAAGGGACATCACCGAGCTGTACGTGTGTAGATCACGGAGGTGCCGTACGTACGGTACTTGATCGGTTGGATCGCGAAGACGTTCGAATACATCAACCGCGTTACTAAACGCTTCCGCTTTCGGTCTACAAGGGTACGTGGACACACTCTCCCTGCTCATTGCTATGCTTCCCCTAGATAGATCTTGCGTGATCGTAGGAATTTTTTTGAAATACTACGTTCCCCAACAGTGGCATCCGAGCCAGGTCTATGCGTAGATGTTATATTTATGAGTAGAACACAAAGAGTTGTGGGCGATAATAGTCATACTGCTTACCAGCATGTCATACTTTGATTCGGCGGTATTGTTGGATGAAGCGGCCCAGACCGACATTACATGTCCGCGTTCATGAGACTGGTTCTACCGCTGTGCTTCGCACACAGGTGGCTAGTGGGTGTCTGTTTCTCCAACTTTAGTTGAATCGAGTGTGACTACGCCCGGTCCTTGTTGAAGGTTAAAACAACACACTTGATGAAAAATCGTTGTGGTTTTGATGCATAGGTAAGAACAATTCTTGCTAAGCCCGTAGCAGCCATGTAAAATTTGCAACAACAAAGTAGAGGATGTCTAACTTGTTTTTGCAGGGCTTGTTGTGATGTGATATGGTCAAGACATGATGATATATAAATTGTTGTATGAGATGATCATGTTTTGTAAAAGTTATCAGCCACTGGCAGGAGCCTTATGGTTGTCGCTTTATTGTATGAAATGCAATCGCCATGTAATTGCTTTACTTTATCACTAAGCGGTAGCGATAGTCATAGAAGCAATAGTTGGCGAGACGACAACAATGCTTCGATGGAGATCAAGGTGTCAAGCCGGTGACGATGGTGATCATGACGGTGCTTTGGAGATGGAGATCAAAGGCACAAGATGATGATGGCCATATCATATCACTTATATTGATTGCATGTGATGTTTATCCTTTATGCATCTTATTTTGCTTAGTACGGCGGTAGCATTATAAGATGATCTCTCACTAAATTTCAAGGTATAAGTGTTCTCCCTAAGTATGCACCGTTGCGACAGTTCGTCGTGCCGAGACACCACGTGATGATCGGGTGTGATAAGCTCTATGTTCACATACAACGGGTGCAAGCCAGTTTTGCACACGCGTAATACTCGAGTTAAACTTGACGAGCCTAGCATATGCAGATATGGCCTCGGAACACTGAGACCGAAAGGTCGAGCATGAATCATATAGTAGATATGATCAACATAATGATGTTCACCATTGAAAGCTACTCCATCTCACGTCCATGCACCCTGCGAACAAAAGAGGACGGAAAGGAATAGAGAGACGCATACTCGACCTCCATGCTAGGGGTTAGTCGCCGCAAAGCACTATCAACCCTAACAGAGAGGGACTCGCCCTAGCATGCATGCTAAGACTTAGGGCGCCAGCGCTTCATTTATTTATGCTCAGGGTCTGCGCCTGTCTTTGTACAAAGGGTTAGATGCCTTGCCGGCAAGGCTTGTACAAAAAGTGGTCTGCCGGGGAGCCCGGCAACTGCGCCTTATGGGTAAAACTTGCGAAGATGTTCGATGTTCTAGGATTTGCTCACTGGAATACCATCTTCGGTCTCCAGGCGGACTGCGCCAGGCCTGGTGACTCATATTACTCGATAAGGGCCTTCCCACTTCGGCGTCAACTTGTTGGAATTCCTGGCCGATTGAATGTGCCGAAGAACAAGGTCGCCTTCCTCAAAGCTTCGGGCATGAACCTTGCAGCTATGGTAGCGGCGCAAGGCTTGCTCGTAGCGTGCTGCTCGCACAGCTGCCCGAAGACGATCTTCCTCAAGGAGCATTGCGTCATCTTGCCACAATTGCTCTTGCTCAAGCTCGTCATAAGCGAGCACTCGGGGTGACCCGTACGTGAGTTCTGTGGGGAGAACTGCTTCTGCCCCATAAACGAGGGAGAAGGGTCTCTGGCTGGTGGCTCAATTTAGTGTCAATCTGATTGACCAAAGAACTGCTGGCAATTCATCAATCCAGCGTCTTCCGCACCTGTGTAGCCTGTCAAAAGTCTTTGTCCGGAGGCCTCGCAGTACTTCCGCGTTTGCCCTCTCTGCCTGGCCGTTGCTCCGTGGATGTGCAACAGAAGCAAAACAGACCTTGCTGCCGAGGTCTTGAATGTATTGCATGAAGGTGCGGCTTGTGAACTGCGTGCTGTTGTCGGTGATGACTCTGTTTGGTACACCAAAACGGCAGACTAGCCCTTTGAAGAATTTGACGGCTGATTGTGCTGTCACCTTTCTCACTGCTTCCACCTCCGGCCACTTTGTGAACTTGTTGATTGCAACGCACAAGTATTCAAAGCTCCCAACAGCACAGGGAAAGGGGCCTAGTATGTCGAGCCCCCAGACCGAGAATGGCCAGGAAAGAGGGATTGTTTGGAGAGCTTGAGCTGGTTGATGAAGCTTCTTTGAATGGAACTGACATGCTTCACACTTTGTTACTAGTGCCATTGCATCCTGGAGGGCAGTGGGCTAGAAGAAACCTTGCCGGAATGCCTTGCCGGCAAGGGCTCTCGACCCTATGTGGGAGCCACATATGCCTCCATGTATCTCTGCCAACAGCTCCAGTACGTTCTCCCAGGGAATGCACTTCAATTTCACGTCGTTTGATCTTTTTCTATACAGAACATCGTCGATGAACAAATACATGACAGACCGACGGGCTACTCTCTCCGCTTCTTCCTGCTCCTCAGGGAGCTCCCCCGTTTGGAGAAATCGGACGGTATGTTGCGCCCATGCCAGAGCCTGAGGCTCGACGACAAGGACTAAAGGCATCTCTTCTGCCATGGGAGCGGCTGTCTCCATGGCCAGAGCTTGAAGCCCTGCCGGAGTCTGTCGCCCCATGACAGGCTCAGTGTCCTCGGCAACATCTTTGCCGGCGGCTCCTGGGAGCTCAGCGGGAAAGTACTTGCTGGGGCCTGATTTCCTCCGCTTGTTCTGCTCTGTCGATGGTTCAACGGATGGTTGAGTTAATCGAAGCACAAAGGTACCTGGTTCCACATGCAGTTTGAGGGCGGCACATTTTTACAAGTAGTCGGCGATGCCGTTCTCCGCTCGGGGAACATGCTCCGCTTGTATACCGTCAAAACGCTCCTCCAACTTCCTCACTTCATCTACGTATGCCTCCATCAACGGGCTCTGGTAATCCTTGTTGACTTGCTTGACGACAAGCTGTGAATCACCCCTGACGATGAGCCTCTTGATTCCGAGGTCTGCCGCGATCCTGAGACCGGCAAGCAATCCCTCGTACTCTGCAGTGTTATTTGTTGATCTCTCCTGGGGAAACTGCATCTGGACTACATACTTGAGGTGCTCTCCGGTGGGTGCGACAAGTAGCACACCGGCACCGGCGCCTTGCAGCGAGCAGGACCCATCAAAGTACATAATCCAGTTGCGACTTGTTTCCTTGCTGGGGAGGGTAGTCTCTTGAACTTCTTCGTCGGGTGTTGCGGTCCATTTTGCAATGAATTCTGCCAAGACTCTGCTTTGGATCGTTGAAGTACTCTCAAACTTAAGACCAAAACTGGATAGCTCCAACGCCCATTCCACAATCCTCCCGGTGGCATCTGGGTTATGCAAGATCCGTTGCAATGGGAGGCGGGTGACGATGGTGATCTCGTGTGCTTGGAAGTAATGACGCAGCTTCCTCGAGGCCATAAGGAGGCCGAAGAGCAATTTCTGTACACCGGAGTACCTTGATCTAGCCCCCTGCAGGAGAGAGCTGACAAAGTAAACCGGGTGCTGCATCATCTTCTTCTTCTGCTCCACTTCATTTGCTTGCACCGCTTCTGTCCCAGTGGCGTGAGATTCAGTCGGGCGCCCTGCCTCGCCATCTGTCAGCTCTGCCGTTGCTACCACTTCCGCATCGACCTCCCTCTGCGCCACTAGCGCAGCACTAACCACTTGATTTGTTGCCGCTAGATATAGCAGCAACGGCTCTTGTGGTTTAGGTGCAACCAGTATCGGCATAGTGGAGAGGTATTTCTTCAAATCTTGCAGTGCTGCTTCGGCCTCTGGGGTCCACTCCATTGGTCCCGCCTTCTTCAAGATTTTGCAAAAGGGAAGGGCGCGCTCAGCAGATTTGGAGATAAACCTGCTTAAGGCAGCAACACAGCCAGCAAGCCGACACACATCCTTGACTCGCCTTGGCGCCACAATCTGCTCAATCGCCTTGATCTTGTCGGGGTTCGCCTCGATCCCGTGCTGTGACACAAAGAACCTGAGAAGCTTGCCGGATGGAACACCAAAGACGCACTTCTCAGGGTTCAGCTTAAGGTTGATCTTGCGCAAATTGGCAAATGTTTCTTCTAAGTCTTGTATGAGTGTCGCCTTGTCCTTGGTTTTGACCACTATGTCATCCATATAGGCTTCCATATTTCTATGTAGCTGAGGTTCAAAACCAACTTGGACTGCTCTTGCGAACGTTGAACCAGCGCTCTTCAACCCAAAAGGCATTCGTATAAAACAATACGTACCACATGAGGTGATAAACGCGGTCTTCTCTTCATCTTCTCTTGTCATGAAAATCTGGTGGTATCCTGAGTAAGCGTCAAGGAATGACAGCAAATCACACCCGTTCGTGGAGTCCACAATCTGGTCGATGTCCAGCAAAGGGAAAGGATCCTTTGGACAAGCCTTATTGATGTCTGTGTAATCAATACACAGCCTCCACTTCCCATTTGCCTTGCGCAGCACCACCGGATTGGCCAACCACGTCGGGTGGAGCACTCCTCTGACCAAGCATGCTGCTTCCAACTTCCTGATCTCCTCTGTGATGAACTCTTGTCATTCCAAAGCTTGCTTCCTGACCTTCTGCTTAATGGGTCGCGCATGAGGGCAGACAGCAAGATGGTGCTCAATCGCCTCCCTGGAAACACCGGGGATGTCGGATGCTTGCCATGCAAACACATTGAGATTCGCGCGCGGGAAGGTGATGAGTGCGCCTTCCTATTTGCTGTCGAGGGTGGAGCTTATGGTGAAAGCCCCTCCCGTGCCATCCTCCTTAACAGACACCTTCTTGGTCTTTGGCGGTGCAGCTCTGGATTTCTTGCTCTTGCCGGTGCAGCTCTCTGGTACGTCCTCGACGGGAGCACAGCACTTCGAAGAGGTGCGCTTGCCGGAGTGGGTGCGAGAGGTCTTGCCGGTCTTCTTCCCTCCCGGGGCTTCAGCGGCAGGAGCAAGTGCCTTAGCGGCAGTTGCTTCAACTGCCTCCCGGTAGAGTTGGTCGGTGCAGATCAGTGCATCTTTCTTGTCGGAGGGGACGGTGATGATGGTCATCGGCCCAAGCATCTTCAGCGTGTTGTAAGCGTAATGTGACGCCGCCATGAATTTGGCTAGTGCTGGGCGGCCGAGAATCCCGTTGTAGGGCAAGGGGATCTTGGAAACATAAAAAACAATCCTCTCTGTCCTATATTTCAGCTCGCCTCCAAATGTAACGGGCAGTGTGACCTTACCCTTTGGTTGACTTCTTCCCGGATTGACCCCTTTGACGGTGTCCTGGACTAGGGGGTACTCATCACGTCGTCTCCCGATCAGTTGGATTGGGCCGAGGACCCCAATGGCCGTATACTCCTGGGCCAGTTCGGACAACTGCCGCATACAAGGAAGATTCCACAAGACTTGGTGATCAAGACAAGGACTCCTCCCCACCGACGTATTCGTCTAGGACTCTTGTTATCCTAGGCCTCTGGTGCATTATATAAACCGAGGCCAGGCTAGTCGATAGATTATATACAACAATCATAATCATAGGCTAGCTTCTAGGGTTTAGCCTCTACGATCTCGTGGTAGATCAACTCTTGTAATACTCATATCATCAAGATCAATCAAGCATGAAGTAGGGTATTACCTCCATCGAGAGGGCCCGAACCTGGGTAAACATTGTGTCCCCCGCCTCCTGTTACCATCTGCCTTAGACGCACAGTTTGGGACCCCCTACCCGAGATCCGCCGGTTTTGACACCAACATTGGTGCTTTCATTGAGAGTTCCGCCGTGTGATCGGCAAAAGGATCAATGGCTCGACTGCAGATCAACTGCGACGTCGGCTTCTTCATCACCGGCTTGGCTGGTCACCTTGGCTGGACCGAGGACTGCGCCTTACCTCCGATCGTCATGTTCGGATGAGGGCCTTCATCAACATCAACTCTGATCTCTATCAAGATCATGGAGAAATCATCCAGGGAGCCCGGGGGCTCAACGTCAACATTGCCCTCGGGCGACCGTGCTATTTTTCTGGACAGCGAACTTGTATCCGCCGCCACCACCTCCTCAAGTGTCGTTTTAACGATTGCTTTGGTGGAATTGTGCGGAATTGAGTCTACAACAACCCTAGAAAATTTCGTCAAGTTCCGATGGAGGAATCTATGGCAATCCGCGATATACCAGAGCCGTGTCAAATCTGGACGGGAATCTGGACGAGTTTAGGGCGTGGTGTCCAGCTTCTAGCTCGGACGTCCTTTCAGAGATCCAAACATTGATCGGCTGCGGAATTCCTATATCTACCACCCCTCAAAATTTCAGCTTGATCCGACCGTCCAAACTTCGGGAACCTTCCGATTAGTGCATCACTTTTCGGATCTGTTTTCTGCGCGAAAACGAATCCGACCCGAGTTCGTGTTTTTTATGAACGGGATTTCGGACATCCTTTTTGTAGGAAGTTTTGTATGGGGTATTGTGTTTTGTTCCCGAACACATCCCACTAACTTTAAAATCTTTTGAACATGATCCTCACCATCATGCCGGTGTCAAACCAGTCCGGCAATATTGCTCCACGGCTGCCGACCTGCGCTAGACACGTAGTCACTTTGTTGATCCGAGCTCAACTTCTTCGGATCATCATCTTGGCAAGCCGAACAGGAGTTCGACATCGCGAAGGATAAATCATCACCAACATCGCCGCCCCATGGATTACACGGAGCGGGCACGCCAGCATCGCCGCACGTTCACTTCATCAAGCCGGCATTGACCACGTCACGAGTCACGACCTGCATCGGCAGGGCCGCACTGTTGCTTTTTCAAGCCGATGTCCATCACGCTGACCTACTTCGACTCATCGGCTGACATCGAGGCTTCAACACCTCGGCTGGACCGGGGGCTTCGCCATCTCTTCATCAACCTACTCCGGAGACTTCGGCGTCACCAGTCAACCGGCTTCGTCACGTTAGCTGGACCGGGGGCTTTGCCTCGGCGAGCCAACCTTTACCAGCATCGCCATGCCGTCGCTTCACCGCCCATCAGGCAATGAGAATGCGGATCGAGTCCCAATTTTGGGAGTCACTTTTCTTTGGATTGCTACAACAAATAAACCAGGTGCTATTAATCCTAGTATTTTTTGCTTGTTTGGGTTTATTTTTCCCAAGGAATTATTACTCTGGTTTGTCCATCATCTGTACATAGGTCTATCAAATGATGGCCGCATTAACGACGGTCGCGTGGTGGTTCGGTCAGTTTCCGTACATAGTCCGGCGAACGCCGCATCTGGAACTTGGACCGACCTGTGAATTCAGGCTTTGCCACACCTTTACCGTATCACGCCGACGCCCTACATCGACATTGACTTCGGCGCCAGGCCATATTTCTTTTATTACTCACTTTGCATAAATTATTTATTATGCAACATTTTTTTATCATTATTATTATTATCTCCGGTTTGCACTATTTTTTGTGCACAGGTAAATGATTCGGGTCGGGCAGTGTTGTCACCTCGGCGTACTGACATACCACGTCACCTCGGCTGGACGGGGGGCTTCGTCAACACCTCATTAACCCACGCCGGGGATTTCGGCGGCCTGCATTGGTCGCGCTATGTCACCACTTCGGAGTGCCGAGCTCTTCGCTCCGCCACCTCGGGACCGGCTTGGGGGATGGAATCTTGTCCCGCATCAAGCTCGGACCGCGTCATCAACGCCGAACACATTAACCAGCTAAGTCGCTTTCATGCTCAAAGTTTTACAATTTTTAACTTGTGTTCGGTTCGACCAAGCATTATACTTTTTGAAAAAAAGTTGTTTGTGAAAAAATTCCTTGTCATAAGTTTGTTTGTGACACACAAATTCAAATACCCAGTTCACTTGGGGGCTTCCTTCATGAAGCCTTTCCTCTTGAATATGATTATACTTGTACGGCTTCGTTCCTTGTTCGTGTATTACGCCACAATATGCACCATATTGACTTAAGCGATTTGCAAGCTAGGTTGCCTCGCTCCTGTGTTTACCCCTACGTTCCCGATTGTTCGGCTAGGGAGTAAAGGGAGCACCTCTGCAATTGTCACGATCGGGTAATCCGAGCCGGACCTCGGACTGGGTGAAGCCGAAAGCTAGCACTCTTATTGTTTTCAATTATGGTCGGCACATAACGGAACTCATGAGTACAAAAAATCTATTGCACAGGTCTCATAGTAACAATGAGCACCGAAGAAAGGTATCGGCGGGGGTACTATTTTCTTCGAAGATGCTTCTTACACTTTGTGAGTAATATAGCATAAGTTGCCTGAGCACGCTTTGTCTGTTACAGCCTTATGGCCTGATTGCCTGGTTATCGGAAACACCATCGATATTCTCGATAGGTGGACTACATAACACTTTTCGGTCCTTGACCGAAGAGGGATAAACCGACGGTCGGTTAAGACGCGTTTAAAGTTCGGGTGAACAAAGATATGATATTAGTACTTCGGTACATACAATCATTATGCATAAAATTCTTTTACCCTAGTCACTTGGGGGCTCTTAAATTTATATGAGCCGTTTTATAATAAGTGTTCTTCTTCTTAGTCGTTGCAAAGTTTTTTATTATTATTTATCACTCCTTTTTTGACACGAGTGTGTGGTCACTAGCCGGGGAGCCTAATTTATCTCTCAAAGCCGCTAGAGTTTAGTTTGCTAAACTGGCCTAAGGAGAAGTACTCCGCCTTCGGGATGGGAGGTTGAAGCCGTAGGCTGACCCTCTTGGGTCTTGAGATAAGATGTGTCATGATAAAGCACGACAAAAGCACCTTTTTTTCTAAGACCAATTTTCGATTTGGCACCGAACACTTGATCTAGTTCGGGCGTCCATTTTTTACTGAAGTTTTCGGTTTTCCAAGCCTATGGGACTTTTAAACTATTTGTGTGTTTCCAGCATTAGTCTCGTAGTGCGGCGCCGGACACCTTTAGGGATTCGGCAAAAACATTCTCGGACATTGCGGTATATGCATTGGTTTCGAATTGCGTCTTTGGTCAATAGTTAGGTTGCCCGGCTCCTGTGCTTGCCTCCTACGTTCCGCTTTGTTCGGCTAGGTGCGCAACGGGAGAACCACTGCGATTGTGCTTCCAGCTAGCATGGTTAAGCGCCTCAGTGGAGAAAGCCGAAAACTGACTGTCACAATAAGCGTAAACTGGTCAGCAATCCGATGACTGTGTTAAATGACGGGCCGTTCATAATATTGGCCGAAGTGTTTACTGCTTGACCTCGACTGTCGCCGAACACTAACCGGAGGCTAGTAGCTGGCCTTCCAACTTTAAGCTACTATGACTAAGTGAAAGTTATAAAGCCCGCATATCTGATTGCCTCGTTTCTGCTAACACAACCGCCTCCGGGCACCGAGATGTCGGCTAAGGGTTGTTTTGTTGGTGCGGAAACACCCTGTGTAGTATCTACCAAGGGGTAGAAGCCGACGATGGGCCACTTTCCACTGATAAACGACCGCAATGGAGTCAAAATAATGATGTAAAGTACTTGGATACATAGAATCATTACACATAATCTGTGATTTTACTCTGGATATCGATCCTTAATTCGGCCACCCGTGCCCACATTAAGGCTCGGGGGCTACTGGGCTTTGTGCTCATTATTTATAAATATTAAAGGGGCACATCGATCCCCTGATCTGGTGTTGCCAGCCGACTAGTGTCTCGGGGGCAACTGCATTGCCTATTCAATGCAAAAAATCCAAAGGGCTCAGTGTTCGGCTTGATCGAACTACGGGAAAGCACGTCTTCGGACAACAATAAGTACCATCTGGACCTATCTAGCATCAAGCTAATATATCATGGCGACTTCTCACGACCCTCCCTCAGGGGCCCGTCCGCTGATCTTTATTATATATTACACTGCGTTTCTATTCCTACGTATGCTGTCGAGCTAGGAGTTGATCCTCAGGCCGATTTCGCAAATCGACCTGAGTCTCAGGGGCTACTAGGATCAGCAGTTTTATGTTTTCCTTTAGGTGCATCTCGGGTTTTAGACCGACACACACCTTGAGGGCTACTGGATATACATATACTGGCTATATATCTCGGCAGAGAATAAATTGCACCAATCAAAAATATTTGCAAAAAATCAGCCCGCGGTCGGGATGGTGCACCACCTTGGAAGCAGTCCGGCATAAAGCTCGGGCGCCAGTGGCTGGCTCCATAGAGGGCATTTTCGGCATTAGGCACAGCTAAACTCCTTCAACTTTTTAGAACCAAGGTGGTCTATGACACCTCAGATACAGTCTGGCGTTGGAGCTTGGATGTAGTCCGGCGTTGGGGCTCGGATACAGCCCGGCGTTGGTGCTCGGCTGCAAAATATACCTCGAATACAGTCCGGCGTTGGGCTTGGACACAAGAGGACACTGTCGCCCGGGAACAACTTCAAACCCGAGGTGTGGCATAAAAATAACAAGGCATTGATAAAAGCCGGAAACTTAAAGGGGCTCCTCGGATACCCGACGTGTAAACTCATCGAATGCATTTCGGCGATCCTCAAGATCGAAGATGAGAAGATTTGTTGAACCAGTTTTCAAGACCGACAACCGAAGATGAAGAACAATTCGGAAGAATCGAGGAGCGTCCCCAACTTGAAGACCGGTTCAGGGGGCTACTGACGGTGTCCTGGACTAGGGGGTACTCATCACGTTGTCTCCCGATCAGTTGGATTGGGCCGAGGACCCCCATGGCCGTATACTCCTGGGCTAGTTCGGACAGCTGCCGCATACAAGGAAGATTCCACAAGACTTGGTGATCAAGACAAGGACTCCTCCCCACCGGCGTATTCGGCTAGGACTCTTGTTATCCTAGGCCTTTGGTGCATTATATAAAACGAGGCCAAGCTAGTCGATAGATCATATACAATAATCATAATCATAGGCTAGCTTCTAGGGTTTAGCCTCTACAATCTCGTGGTAGATCAACTCTTGCAATACTCATATCATCAAGATCAATCAAGTAGGAAGTAGGGTATTACCTCCATCGAGAGGGCCTGAACCTGGGTAAACATTGTGTCCCCCGCCTCCTGTTACCATCCGCCTTAGACGCATAGTTCGGGACCCCCTACCCGAGATCCGCCGGTTTTGACACCGACACCCTTGAAACGTGCCCGTCTCTTCGAGGTCTCCATCAGGAATCTGCAACCTTTGGATCGCAACAGGCAAGATCAAGTTCACACCAGCCCCGCCGTCAACCAGCATTTTTGTCACCTTGAGGTTGCGTATTGTTGGTGAGACCTAGAACGGCAAACACCCGACCGCAGTTGTGCGATCAGGGTGGTCCTCGGTGTCAAAAATGATAGGCGTCCCGGACCACTTCAGTGGCTTTTGAGCATTGAACGATGGTTCCGCTGCTATGATCTCACGCGCCCACTGCTTGAGCTGGCGGTGAGAGGTGTGCAGCGAGGCGCCACCGTCGATGCACATGGCCTCTGTGGCTTTCTAGAACTCATGCTCGCCGGACTCGTCGTCCTCACCATGATCGTCGTCTTCCTGCTTCTTGTCGCGGCCCCGAGCGGGCCTTTCTTGTTGATTATCTTTGCCGCGGCGACCAACTTGGCCGCCACGCTTCTTCCCGGATCCGTCAGCACCATTCGGGCCCTTCTCCTTGTCCCGCCTTTCATATTCGGCTTTCTGCTTCTCTGCGAGCTGCTCGAATTGTCGGTAGTTCTGGAGGTCGTGGCCCTTGGTGCGATGGATCTTGCAGTACTGCTTGTCGGAGCCTCCTGGCTTGTCGGTAGCCGCCAAAGCCCGACAGGTGGTGCACCCGGCAACTCCCTTGCCGGGGTCGTCTGCCTTGGTCTTCTTGGCAGCACCGGCGTCGTCGGATCCCTCGACAGCAAGCATGTCCTTGCCCTTGCGCTTCCTGTTGCGGCGTCGGCCCTTGTTTGCCAGGGCGACGGCGTCTTCATCTGAGGAGTTGGCTTCCGCACAGGCGTCTTCGCCGGGGTACTTCCTTCCCTCTTCAGCCCGAGCACATCTATCGACTAGAACATAGTGTTCTGCCACATCCTTGACCTTGTTCATCGCCAGCTCTTCACGCATCTTGCAATTACGCACATTCTGATGGAATGCGCTGATGATAGCGGCGGGATGAACATCCGGGATGTTGTATTGCACTCGGCTGAACCTCTGTATGTACTTGCGCAGGTTCCCGCCTTCTTTCTGGGGGATGATATGCAAGTCGCTTGCCTGGCCATGAGCTTGGTGGCCTCCCGTAAAGGCGCCAACAAACTCATGGCACAAATCCGACCAAGAAGAAATAGAATCCACTGGCAAGTGCATCAACCATGACATGATGTTGGGTTTAAGTGCCAACGGGAACTAATTGGCAAGCACCTTGTCGTCGCGAGCTCCGGCAGCTTGCATCACGATGGTGTAGATGCTAAGGAACTCTGACGGGTGAGTCTTGCCATTGTACTTCTCGCCGACGTCAGGCTTAAACGTGCAGTGAGTGGGCCACTGGAACTGCCGCAGCTCACGGGTAAAGGCTGGGCAACCCACCTCGTAAGGTAGGCCACCAGAGCCCCCTGGTGCTGGGTGGTCCATAGTGGGCCCACCCGCCTATCTGACTGATGGCATGCGTCAGGCCGTCGCTCTGATGGTGGTTCGAGCGTCTTCCTGTGCTCGCTCCCGAAGAACTTGGTGCTGATCGCAGTGGGTCCGTGGGTCGGACGACGCTATGGAAATGTTATCACAAGCGTCGTCCCGACGGGCCGGCACCCGCGGTAACTGGCGTGGAGGAGGAGAGTGCACCGTGGCTGCAGCACATCCGGTCCTTCCATCACTGGCATGCGGTGGCTCGACAGAGCGTCGGCCTGAGGGCCCAGCTAGCCGCGGCTCATCTTTGTTGGCGATGCCGACGAGGCTTCGGATGGTGGCTCTCCACTCGTCGAGCTTCTCCGCAGCAGGAGGGAAGTCGAGGAGCAACTGCGCGCGCGCCAAAGCTTCCGCTGGCGTGGGTGGCAGCGAAAGCTGCGTGGACCGTGACGCGCTCCGACTTCTAACCACGTTAGAAGGAGCTCTATCACGGCCTTGCAGCTGCGCGCCATTTTTGCCAGTGCCTCGGCATGCATGCTGGTCTTCGACGTCCCATGAATGATGCATAGGACTCTTCCCGCGGCGGCGCCGGGGTCAGTAGCGTGGTGGCGCTCTTCATCACACACAACCTGAGAAGAGCGTGTTGCGGGCGCCGGCGTAGGCGTCTTGGAAGTCGCCCTGCCGCCGGTAGGTGGCACGATGCCGTCCTTAAAGGGCCCCGCGCTGCCTGCAGGAGGCACGGCTCCGTCTTTGGATTTGTTGGTGTGCGGCTCGTTGTTACGCCCACGAACGACGCCGCTCGCTAGGCTTTGGCCGCCAGAGCGATGTGGGTGTTCGCGGGCCGCGCCTCGGCCTCCATCCGCGACTGCCCCGTCGCTCACCCGCAGTGGTATAGGCCGTTCGGCTCCAGATGAACCGATCGCCGTGATCGTCTTCTTCTTGGGGGCCATGGTGATGAAGAATTGCTATACTAACTGCTAGGCCGGATTCTCACAACTGCGCGCCCCCTACCTGGCGCGCCAAAGATGTCGGGGGAAACGACACCTATGGGATCACAAAGATCCCTTCTACGATTGGCGGGCGAGAGATTGTGCAAAGAGCGGGTCTAGTAGCTAGCACAGCGAGATTTTACCCAGGTTCGGGCCGCGAAGATGCGTAATACCCTAGTCCTGCTTTGGTGTATATTTGAGTGTTCTTGAGCTCTGGAACTAGCTACGGTGCGTGTCTAGTCCAAAAGATCTGAATCCTTCCTCAGTACGCCTCGGGCCTCCTTTTATAGTCAAAGGGGTCGCCATAGTGGCACACAGGAGGTGGAAAGGTATGTACAGAGTACAAGCTTATCGCCTGTCATTACACGACAAAACACATTAAATGCGCTACTTAATTAGGTGTCCACTTGCTTTATCGGGGGCGGTAACGAGGCCCGTCCCGTCTGTCGCCGCTCCGCCTTGCTCCCACACGCGTCCAGGACAACGAGGCATGCAGCGCCATGTAGGCTGGCAGGCTGCTGGGCTGGCGTGGTGGTAGGGTCTTCACGAAGATCTACATGCCACCACACGGGTGCTTGACTAGTTGGATTAGGAGCCACGTACTGCCACGTGGGTACTTGCTTTAGTTGGTGGGTCGGCTGCTGAGCTGGGGCGGTGACGGGGCGGCAAGGCCTTGCCGCAGTCTTGTGGATATTCCCGGCAAGAGTCTTGCCGGGGCCTTGTAAGCGCCCTCGGCAAGAGCCTTGCCGGGGCCTTGCGGGTGTCTTCGGCAAGGAGCCTTGCCGGGGCCTCGTGGGCATCCTCGGCAAGGAGCCTCACGGTTGTCTTGCCTTCTGGTTCTCATCTGGGCTTTGTAGGCCTTTTGTCTACACAAAGATCTGCATGCCACCACGCAGGTGCTTCCCGAGCCTTGGTTCCAACATTGTCGATGGTGTCGGAACTCTCAGGCTCAAGGGTGACTGCTATGCTAGCGTTGGGTGAGCTGCCCCAGCAAGACTCTAGTCGGGGTTGCGTAGGCCGCCCCGGCAAGGGTCTTGCCGGGGGAAAGCCCATCTTGGTTTTTTGACCTTCTTGCACCTCTGTCTTGGCGCTGCTCTGGTAGTCTTCTATTTCTACTTCCCTCCTCTGCCCTGCTATGTGTGGCCGTAGGTGCGGCTCTGACTGCCCGCGCACAAGTAATGGGGTATAAATGAGAGCCCCTACTTTTGTACACCGATAGTTGGATCGCGAAGACGTTCGACTACATCAACCGTGTTACTAAACGCTTCCGCTTTCGGTCTACGAGGGTACGTGGACACACTCTCCCCGCTCGTTGCTATGCTTCTCCTAGATAGATCTTGCGTGATCGTAGGAATTTTTTTGAAATACTACGTTCCTCAACAGGTTAGAATTTATTCTTAATACTTTTCTCGTAGTCTTGCGGGAGGGTTAATCATAAGTAGGAGGTTTGTTCAAGTAAGAACAGCACCTAAGCACCGGTCCACCCACATATCAAATTATCAAAGTAGTGAACACAAATCAAACCAACATGATCAAAGTGACTAGATGAAATTCCCGTGTACCCTCAAGAACGTTTTGCTTATCATAAGAGACCGTTTTGGCCTGTCCTTTGCCTCAAAAGGATTGGGCTACCTTGCTGCATACTTATTGTTACTATCGTTACTTGCTCGTTACAAATTCTCTTGCTATCAAACTACTCGCTACTTACAATTTCAGCACTTGCAGACATTACCTTACTGAAAACTACTTGTCATTTCCTTCTGCTCCTCGTTGGGTTGGACACTCTTACTTATCGAAAAGAGCTACAATTGATCCCCTATACTTGTGGGTCATCAGGTATGCATGCAAAAACAACTCGGTGGGCTGGGAGTAATAGACCTGCAAAAGCAGGGGATCGCACTAAGGATGAGGTGGGAATGGCTTAAACGAACAGAGGATTCTAGGCCTTGGCAGGGGCTCAGCGAACTGGTGGACAAGCAAGTAACATCGACGTTCTACAACCTCGTCAAATGGAAGATTGGAGATGGTTCGAAGGCACTTTTTTGGAAAGATAGATGGATTGAGGGATCGACAGTACAGGACCTAGCACCCGCCCTGGTGGCCACGGTCAAGACACGAGTTACCAACCGTAGAACTGTCAAGGAGGGGCTACATCTACATGCTTGGATGGAGGATATTGTGGGAGTGTTGGACATGGATGGTTGTCCGAATTTGTCAGGCTGTGTGAGGCAGTCATGCAAGTTGAGCTGCAGCTAGGAGAGGAGGACATACCAATTTGGGAGTGGAACTCCACAGGCAAGTACACGACATCGACTGCATATATAATGGTATGTGAAGGTGGGATCAGGTTCCAGCATGCCGCACCAATCTGGAAGTGTGGAGCACCTCTCTCATGCAAGATATTCATGTGGCTGGCGGCCCGGTACAGATTATGGATATCTGACAGGAGAACCCGGCATGGTTTACAGGATTCAACGTCTCCTTGTTACCTATGCGAGCAGGAGGAGGACACAGTGGACCACATCTTGATCCAATGTGTGTTCGCTAGGCAAGTTTGGTTCCAATGCCTTACAAGGGTTGGGCTACCGCTGGAGTTGATGCCAACAAGACAAGCAACAATGGAAGAATGGTGGATGACATCTCGGAAGCTGGTGCCAAACACCCACCGGAAGGATTTTGACTCATTCGTGGTGCTTATTTGTTGGTGTTTGTGGAAGCAAAGGAACGGTAGAGTATTCGGTAAGAATGACAATTGTAATGTGCATGGCACAGTCCAGCTCATATTTAGGGAGCGCCATTTGTGGGCAATGGCGAAAATGAGTGGAGTGCTACAATTTTGTGAGTAGTTCCAAGCATGTTTAGGGAGGGCTCGAGTGTAGGTGCGCCCTAGGTGATGCCTTCCATCTGTAATCTCTTGTAAATATTTTTTTCTCCCTTCTATAAAGCTAAGGTATGACTTTGGCATACTCTCGAAAAAATAAGCCGCCCATGGTCCCGCCGGCTTTGGTTGCTCTTGGCGGATAGGTTCCAAACTACTGCATTTCCCAGGCCAACTGGACTCCTAAGTCGTCTCTCGATGAGTGGCTTGATGGCCACCATATGTTGTGAGAGTAGGCCTTGTTTTTTTTAAATTGAAATTGAGAGTAGGCCTTGCTTGGTTTCTTTTCCTTCTTTCTTTCTTTTTTGGACGTGACTAGCCAGCGCCGGTGCGCTCGTACGCTGCCTGGAGCGCACCCTCCATGCACGCAGCAAACAGCCATGGCCCGCTCCACACAATGCATGCTAGCAGTCACAACCAGCGCCCTACGCATCCATCCATCAGGGATCAGGCAACGGCTAGCCAGCACCCTCCTCATGCGCGCACATAACTATCCCACATGCATTTATTAGGGATCAAAAACTTTAAAAACTTGTAACTTTTGATTAGAATGTCAAAATTCAAATCCGTTTTTACCGTTGGGTTTCTTGCGACAAGTTCTTCAAAACTAGATCCCATATGAGTAGGTTTCGACAAACTTTTTTTGAGCAACTTTATGTGCTACAGAGGCAACCTTAGTGTTATAGAAAAGCAACTCCTTTTCCCCTAGTATGAGTACCTATCAACGGAGGATCCTTATAAGTTAGTTACCATTGCTACCAATTGACTAGCTTCACCTCTAAATCGCCTACCATAAGGACAACTCCAACGTGGATCACCAAACAACCCCAAATGTCGGAATCGGCCTCTTTAGACACTTTTAACCATCCAATGAGTCCAATGACTATCAGGCATGTAAAAAAGTTCTGCTGCCCCATATGGGTTTCTTGCAGTAAAAAATAGTATGCATCCCCAGTGCAAAAGTAAAAAAACATGCAACAACTTTGTTATGATTTCAGACAACACTTGTAAAATTTGAAGCAACTAATGTCATGCATTAAAAGAGGGTTGCTGCCACATAAGCTCCTTGCAGTATTATCAGGCAACCCTTGTGCAAAAAGAAAAGAACACAAAAACAACAAGTAGAGACAACATATATAGGTGGCACTAATGCATATATACGTGCATTATATATACAAGTAAAAAAACACGTTCGCATGATAGCACGGTGTACTAGCCATGTGTTCCTTTTCCCAGCATTGAGCATACTGCTTTTAAGCAACTATCATGTGTGATATAAGAAACTTTGTCCACGTAAAAAATGTAAGAAGCTTGTTCAATGCAAATACAATCAAACTTTTTCCACACAAAATTAGGAACTGATTTTGTTCTACAAAAAAATATGCAGAAAATTTGAAGAAAATGCTTATGTCCTACTAATTAAAAAGAAGCAACTTTCTCCAGTTTCACTAGTGCCTGTGATCCCGGTGATTTGAGTTAGCAGGCAACCATGTGGAGTTTTCTGAACAAGTTCATGTTTTCTTTGGGTTACTACACACAGCCATAGTCGTGTGCCTCATATCTCCAGCTATGACACCTCATATCTCCAACTATGACACCTGAGAAAAAAGGGATGAAGAACATACACAAGTTCTTTTTGGGAGGGCTTCATAGGAAATCTTAATCATGTAAGAACAGTATATCCCGTTGACCAACTCCACCCCTCCCCTCTACGATCATTCTCACACCAAAGGGATCCCACCCCGAGGAGAAGTAATTCTTGGTGCATGTCTGTGACACAAACCTAATTGAAAGGTATCTAAAACCTTTAAATATTTGCCAAAATATGGTCTTGGGTGATGTTTCTGATCATGAGGATTGGGCAACTGGATACATGATTTAAGGCAAATGTACGGTTGATTGTGGGCAACTATGTATTGTGCATAAAAAAGGGATCCAAATATGTATGGCAACTCTGGTATATTTTTGTGTATTTTTGTTGCTTTTATTGTGTGGTAATTCTTTCCAAATCACACTATGTTTTATTTTATGGTGCTTTGTGATTTCTGGCCTACAGCTGCTCTATTCTGGTTCAAAGTTGTTGTATTCTATTTACATAGTTGCTCTATCCCTGCTCGCCCCCCTTTTGTGTTCCTCTATCGTACACAAAAGAAAGTAACACACAACCTTTAATTTTCAAATTTGAATGTTGGTTGAATTGATCGTACCACGAGCAGCTACTGATTTTTTTATCCTAGCACAAACAAAAGATGAATATCTGGTTCTTAAGCACAACCTAGCCTGGTTTCTTGGTTCTAGCTATATTTCCTTAACCTTAGAGTGCGCTAATATCCATGTGTATGCCTACTTTCTGATCCTAAAAATATCATGGTTCAGTTTACTCCTATTCTGGATAACTTTGGGGATACACAAGCATGAAATGATAGGCAAAACATAGAAGTTGTAAATTAGAAATAAAATAAAAATAAGCAACTATATTCTCTAACATAGGCAACTGCAGTGTGATTCATGGGCAACTACAAAAAAATAAAAAAATTGTGTTCCAGGCATTTTTTTATGCAACTGTTGATATGAATTGAGCAGCTCCATATATATTCCGATCCAACTTAATCTACTAATACTTTATTTTTTTAGAATAGGAGTAACTCCCTCTATCGTGTGATGCAACTAATACATTAATTTTTAGAATTACTTCCTATCCACCTGTCTTCGCCCATTTCGGTTGCCTTTCTTCTTCATCTTCAACGTTTCATCAAAAAAAATCTGAAAAAACCACGGGTACCTCTTGTTGATCCACCATTTCGCCATGTGAAGTATCAGGTTGAGCGTTTTGCTTGTAACTCAATATAAAAAAACATAAAAATGCAAAAAATGTTCTAGCAAAAAAAAAGCAACTGCCCTAGCAAAAACAAGCAATTGTCCTAGCAAAACCAAGCAACTCCCCTAGCATCTACTTTAGGCAGAGGAAAAATGTATCAGCAACTTGAATAGCCTTTTATGGACAAATATTCGATCTACTCCCCCCTCTCATCCATCTTCTCGTATGTTGTAGCAAAAGATCAAAGCAACTCAATTACAAATAAACACAAAAAGTGGGAAACTGTTCTAGCAGAAACAAGCAGATGTCCCTAGCACTACTACTTAGATTGTCTATTTTAGGCAAAAAAAACATATGAGCAAGTTGAATAACCTTTGTGGACAACTATCTTACCCCCCTCTGCCACGTAACTTCTCATCTGTTCTAGGAAAATCCAAACAACTCAACTACAAAAGGACAGAAAATGCAAAACTATTCTAGCAAAAAAAACAAGCAACTTCCCTAGCAAAAACAAGCAACTGTCCTTGCAAAACCAAGCAACTCCCCTAGCATCTACTTTAGGCACAGGAAAAATGTATGAGTAACATGAATAGCCTTTTATGGACAAATATTCGATCTACCCCCCCCTCTCATCCACCTTCTCGTATGTTCTGGCAGAAGATCAAAGCAACTCAATTACAAAGAAACGCAAAAAGTGGGAAACTATTCTAGCAGAAACTGTTGAGGCCCTTGATCTTGCCGGGCATTTCTTTTGGTTGAGTGCACCATGCTTTACCTAATATGACTACCTATCAGCATGGAGTTCTTCTAAGTTGGTTACCATGACTACCAAATTGACAAGCTTCATTTCTAAGTTGCCTACCATAAGGCAAACTTCAACTGTATCATCAACTAGTCCCAAAAATGAGGACACATTTAGCTGTCCAACGACAACTACCTAATATTTCTGGATAGGTCCATACGTCCGAAATGCCCCAAACATAACAACGAGGGGGCGTTCTCCGGGAACTTCGGCGTTTGTATTAAGATGCATGTATGGGTTGTGGATCATGCTTTTTCAAAAGAGGAAGACCACATGAGGCAACTTTATTGGTGATTTCAGGCAGCTCATATCAAAATTTAAAGCAACTACCATCAAGCATGTAAAAAAGGCATGCTACCCCATATGAGTTCCTTGCAGTAAAAAATATTCCCTCCGCCCCATAATATAAAAATGCTCTTATATTATGGGATGGAGGGAGTATCATGCATCCCCTGTGCAAAAGTAAAAACATGCGACAACTTTGCCTGTGATTTCAGACAACTCATGCTAAAATTTGAAGCAAGTACTGCCATGCATTAAAATAATGTCACAGAAAACACTTTAAAAAAATGTTGTGTGCACCTCCACTCAACAAACAAATAGACAGAAAAAACGGTGCACTTCTGATCCACTCCTAGGCAACTCCTTCTGACATATTGTGCAACCCCTTGGCACTGCTCTCCACATTCATCCTCCCCACATGCTTCCCCCTCTCGCCTTGTCGGCCTCCACCTTCGTCTCCCCGTACCTCTACACACACGCCATATCTCACACCTCGCCGCATCGACCTACACCCCCACCCCACACACAAATCCGTCCACCATGTTTTAATTTTGAGCAACTCTTATGCCACCATGTGTAGACATTCCAACAAACAACACCCACATGAGAGATGAGACTACAACCTTTTATCCAGGGCCAATGGAACCGGTATCAACATGGCATTGTGCTTATTCCATCAATAAATACTAAAAGTTCCTCTCCAATTTTAATCAGACTTGGTATGTGTTGACTATTGCCGTGTACAACCTATCTATGAATCTAGTCTATCACTCATCTCACAAAAGGGTTTCCCCATGATAGATTTTGAGCAACTCTTATGCCGCAGTGCATCAACTACTAATCCAAGGGGTTGCAGCTTAAAAATGCATCCAACACAACATGCAACCAATTCATAAACACAATCATATGTGTTCGGTGCTAGACTCTTAACACGTGGGTTGTGTGGCCTTGTACAAATCACCTGATGTTTTATGCCAAAGGTTAACATCAAGTGAGTGTGTTCTTGTACAAATTAGTCCTGACGCTCTCATAACAACATCAAATTCTCCCAAAATAAAGCATCATTGTGAAAAGGCAACGTCAAGCAGCATGCATCACACGCATATCCTACCATCGCAAGGGCTCAATCTGAATAACAAGCATCAAATGAGAACTAGAGGATGGCACTACCGTGAGGTGATCTGACGTTCGCTGCCCGGTCGAACGGCTCCATGTCAGACCCGGTCTCACCAATTTGGCGTGTCAGCGACCTTGTCAGGTAGCGCGTGCGCTCAGCCCGACCAAATCGTGCAGCTGCACGATTAAGCGTTTAGGTTCTTTTATTTCCTCTTGGTTCTCCTGAACCTCTGTACAGTACGGCTGTCAGCCGCTCCTTCTTAATGCAACACGCATAATATGCTGTGAAGATTCAAAAAAATATGCCCGTACATACCGGTGATGGGCACATTTATATTCGTATAATGACAAGTCCTAATGACGGTTCATTAATTAACATGTGGTAATTAACAAACCAACATGTGCCTATACAGCTACACTAATGCTAACACAATGCTCTATGTTTCAGCCCTATTCATGCATTTGGACCATATATTATGCTTGAATTTGAACTTAGATTTCAAAATTGTGGGTTTAAATGATGTTTATATGTGCAGTTGAAACATGTTGGTTGGAATTGATGTGATGAGAAATGGAATTTATCATGGTGTTTATAACGTGCCTAGAGAGAAATAGAAAACCTTGTATTATACCCCCTTTGTACCAAAATACTTGTAGTTGGGGGAACTTATATTTCGGTGCGGGTCATTTTACAGTGCATCCGGACGATATGGACCGTCCGTCGGAGCGAATTCGATGGTCCAGATCCGATGCAACACGCCGATGTCACGTGTATTATATCAGACCCTGAGGGGCATTTTTGGGAGAAAAATATTTTGAACTGATCTGATTTTCCCTCCAAAATATTTCGAGGGTATTCTCAGTACGAATTTCAGGGCTATTTTCAGTTCAATTTTTATCCCGTACGCTAGGGTTTATTCCTCGCCGCCGCTAGGGTTTTAATCCTCGCCGGCAGGATCTAGCCACGCGTCGCGGCCCCCCTCCCTCCACCCCAATTCCCTCGCGATCTCGGAGTGCCTTTTCAACGAAGAACACGAGAGGAGGCGCACTTCCCTCCCTGCGGCGGCCGCCGGCGAAGATTCGATGCCATCCCACCTCCCAGTCCTCCATGCGGGTGCCTATAGCCACAAGGTTATAGGCAACCTCTATCCCACACCCCAATTGGTTGTTTGCGTCCTCTACACCTCTCCGCCATGGCCGCAGCTTTGATCTGGCCATGCATCTCGTCCGAAGGCAAGGTGGTTGGGTATGGATCATGTTCTGCGGGACTAAATGAAGCCGGCCGCCGGCTTGGACGGCCAGCCACATTCGTCCAGCCCCGACTGCAAGATCTACGAACGTTCGATCATTGCATTCATACACTTATACATTCATTCAACATGTATTCTTTCAATTTGGCTGATAGGTGAGGTTTGGAGATCAATAGAGATGATAAGCTATTAATTTTAGAATGTACTATAAACAATTCATAGTTTATGTTGCTCAATATTTATGATACTTGCTTCTTCTTGTGCAATTGCTGGACTGGGATCAATAGACTTGGCATGTGCTTTATAAGAAAAATTAGATTCACATGGGATATCCACCGTTTGAAGATTGGTGCTAATTCTTATTATGATGGTTTATCCTTGTTGAAGGGAGAGTAATGATCCGCGCAAAAAGCAGAGAGAAAGGAATGACCATTCGATTCTTCCATATGTTGCATTTCATTCTTCCGTGTTTAGTTATGTCCAACATTTGTTACATGCACACACTTGACAAGGTTAGTACAAGTAGTAATCTTTCCTCTGTTTTGCAGGGCTATGACAGAACATGCTATGTGATTCCCTGAGGCAGGATGGATGTACCATGGCCACCCTACTGTGCTCCTGAAGGTGATCCCTTCAATTCAGCGCACGTCCTACCATGCCACACCATGGTCGTTGCAGCACCTGCAGAGGCCCCCTATGGTACGTGCTTTACTCTGGTTATCCTGATGCTCTCTTTTTTTGGCTTTGCGGCCTGCCTACGAGACATTGACTGTGCTGTTTTCTGGGATTGCGTGTTGATTCATGCAGTATTTTTTCTTCTGTTGTGAGGCTATGCTCATGCTCGTACCTTTTTCTCTCGTATGAAAATAGACATGTCATAATCCATTATTCTTCTAGGGTTGCCCGTGCACTGTAATTGGTCTGAACCTTGCCCAGGCACTGTTACTGTCACATGGTTGTAAAAAGCAAATATAGATTTCTACGAGATCCCGTAGAGACCAATTTTATTTCAAGCAAACTATTGTAACCAATATTATTGAAGTTTCACAACTTGACTCATCCGCAATGGACTAAGAACACGTCTAGGAAACCTTCTTCGGGACTAAAACCCAACCACACCCTACTCTATCGCTTTATGGCCAAGTGTACACTCCACATGTAAGAATGAACCACAATGCTGGACTAACTGCTTGCATCCTCATCGTCTTCAACCGCAGCTGCATCCGATAGCCTAGCATGGTACTGCTTGAACCTATTCCTGTATTTCATTTTGTTGTAGGGTGAATCGACAAGCACAACAGGTAGGTCTCTTCTGAATTTGTCGATGTAGGCCTGCATGCGAGGATATGTTAGTATCGTTCCATACGTTTCAGAAAATGACAGAATTTTAGGTGTTACTCTACGTACTTCGTCATATTGCAACCTCAGTTTTACTCCCGTAAATAATTCGATGTTCTTCAGCATGTACAGTGCACAACAAGAACTGCAACATTTTATGTTGTTAGATCAGCATTTCAGATATTAACAATCTAAAACAAAAACAAAAGCTAATATTGTTGACTGACGTCTCATCGGATTTTGGCACATTAATATTCCGTACTGGCCATTGCGTCACGTTAATGTCTTCCCATGCATTGCTTTCAATCCCATTGACTCGCATCGCTGCTCTCAGATGTGCTTCCATCCCACGTACCTGCAAGCCCAATGGGATGAGAAGTTGCCTACGACTAATACTTACATACGATGTTAAATCCTTTCTTATAATTAAATATGTTGAAATTCTCACCACGTTATTTACTTCTCTGGGTACCATACAGTGGAAAAGTGAATCAAGAACCTGAATCTCCTTCCTTCTGGGGTTTACGACCACAAGGAACCAGTGGACGTTTAAACTGTTCGTAGGTAGGAAAACCTGGAGTGCACAGATAATTAGATCAACGTGCATAGTAATAAAAAATCTGTTCTACGTCAGGTTAAAATACCATATCATGTTTCAGGTAGGTGGTGCCTTGTGTTGTTCCAGGAATGCCTGCCAAAGCGTCCTCGTAGCACTCCTCTATCCTACCATCTCTTTCGAGCTTAGCGACGCCGGCCACCCTCTCAATGTAAACCAGTTGGCCGTCCCTTGTGTCAATTGGTTCATCATGACGCATGAGCTGGATCGCAGCATCAACCACCTACAACAATAATCAAGTTAATTGTATTGTACAAAAATGAAACTTCATAAACTAATTTGTGAAATACTATCTTACTTCGTCACCCAACCATACGCCATCTTCAGATTCATCTTTATGGGTGAGGCATTGCAAATGCTTTGATAGCACGACAATGTCATCAACTAAGACCATTTGTTTTTCACGATTTGTAGTGTTGATCAGTGACGCCACGAAATCCTGTCGAACCACGTCTAGCTGGTCCCTCTGGGTTTCAGGAACTTCTGACCTCTTTTTTAAGTTGCTAGAGCCGATTTTCCTCTTTTTATTGTTCGTGTCCTCGGAATCATTTGTACACTCTGATGGAGTCTTGTTTTTCCTTTTTTTCTTCTCAGTATCGTACGAAGCATACTCGTCATTCTTAAATAATTGCAATACCACCCTTTTCTTTTCGCCCCCATGATTTGGTGGCGTCGATTCAACCACACTTACTTGTTGCTGCTTTCGAAAGGATTCATCATGGCTGTCATCATCTGTGAAGGCACGGGGCTCTTCAGGATCTCGCGATCCCGTAGCCTTCACAGAGTGCTGCTTACTCCGTCTGTTGAACGGATTCTGTCATACGAAATAAACCGCGTGTTAGCCTTTAGCAGATTCTTGCTCAATTATAGGTAAAATGTGCATCACCTGGAAATCTTCAAGGCTTGTGGTGGCTTTGGAATGCATTTGCTTATCAAAACTAGGAGCTCCCTGGATATCATCCACCTCTTTCAAAAGCTTATGAACACCACTGAGATCTGTTTGATTTTTACAGCAGCTCTTTCGAATGCTTCATCCTGTACGTGGAAGATCACATGTTATTTCTGAAACGACAATGATTGTTTCATAATTAAGTTAACATGCATGCGTACGTCAAAATCTTCATCAAGGTTCTTCATGGGGGGCTCCATGTCATCATTTTTTATTCCCTGCTTACAATCGTGCTTAGCAGCGACCTCCGTGACATCCTTTTGTTTCCCCTGGTCAGAAGCCTGCTCAGCATTCTCAACAGAGGCCTCCATTGGGTGTGAAGGTGCCCCGAGGTCAGATAGATGTATGTCCTCCACTCCTGAAAATATTCCATCGCGTTTTTTCTTTAAAAAATACATGTTAGTATGGGGTGTTTTCATAGTAAACTAATTTAGAAAAAAACTTGTACATGTAAATTTCCAATTATATATACTAATCTCATAATTCTAGGCTTACGTTCAATTCTTTGATGAGGTCCTCCGTGAGCTTGCCATTTGTACGGGTACGCCTAAGGCACTCATCCATTTTCTTTTCAAGGGTGCACATCCTATCGACTTGTTCTGCACCGGCCTCCCGCACGAGGGAGGCAACTTCTTGCAAATCAGTCAATACACGTCCAACGAGTACCTTAATCTGAGACTTTGAAACAGTTAGAATCATATAACTTCATACTAGTTGGAATGTTACAATATATATTTGTGCCTGATGTAACTCATTTACCTGAGCGCCAGTCTTCGGTTTGGCCAGCATACCATCTCGTGCTGGAATGAAAGGCCTCATCAGGTCCTCAACATACTGCAGTTTAGTGTCGTTAGTATGATTTAGAAAATATATATGTTACATAATCCAGGCAATGTGCTGACATTTTACCTCTCCAACTCCCAGATAATTATTCTGGATTATATTGTCAACCTTTTTTGCCTTCTCCTCGCTCCAGTTCTGGATCAGCGGCCTTAACCTTGATTCATACGAGATGCTAGAGTCCAATTGGTGCACTCTGAACTTCTCGTAGTACCATGTCTGCATGACAACAAAAGCAGTTTACAAACATTCTCGTACATTATGTAATGTATGTTAGGTAACTGATAATTGTACTACTACGAATTACCTGCAGCAGTGGTAGATTCCCCTCCAGAATTGCCTCACCATTTACAAAATTCTTCACGCTATCCATAAGATAGTCAAGCGTTAGCTGTCCAAGATTTGTGCCCTTTATCGTCTCAACGTTTCTAACAATCCCAATATATTTGTTATCCACATACTCCTCTTTTGTTCGGCATACATATTTGCCTATGGTGTACAAGACAAATGGCCTGACAAAATTTGGTGTGCTGTCGCCTTTCATCTTGGCTAGCAATCCTTTGAAAGTTATTTTGGTGTCATTACGGTCTTTCAGTTTCTTCCACAACTCCATATTATCATCAAGATTTGAAGGGACGTGCTTCTTCCCATGGCAGGGCATGCCTGTTATATGCGCTACATCTTGTAGTGTGATCCTACATGGTCTCCCATTGATGATAAAGGCATCCTACTCTGCATCATATGAATTAGCGATGGCCAGGCACAGTACACGTCTAATTTTGATGCTAGGTGTCTTGAGAAGTCCACCCAGTCCTATCAACTGGATGTACATCCTTTGCTGCGTGTTTAATCCGTTTATGAACTCCTCATATGGCGGAAAAGAAGCATCCTGGGTTCAATGGATGTGCAAGTGTGATTAGATTCAGCATGGTATACAATTTAAACACTCATACAGACGAATAAAGCTTATATATACCAACATAAAAATTGTGCTCTACGCTACTGCATGAGGTACAAGCATGCTGAGTTCCATGAATGTGCAAATACTATCATTAGATTCAACTTGGTTACGTTTGAATGGTCATATAAGGTAATATCCATTGCAAGGCACTTATCTGAAATAAAATAGAGATTGGAAAATAAAAAACTATCCAACCGTGGTCTTCTCAACTCTAGGCCCTAATCATGGTCAGTAGTATGGAATTAAAACATGGGCCATCGATGCCTTCCATAACTCGTGCGGAAGGAAAAAAGAAGGCAAGCGCCCGCTGCACTAATTGGCATCAACAAGACCAGACGCTAAGATTTAGCCTGGAATTAATCAATGAACTGCCAATCTGGTAGGAAACAAATCCTAGCGTCCTCCCCTAACGGCCCCCAACTTAATTTGTTTAAAAATGTGCTGAGTTACATGAATATGCAAACAACGAGTGGGGTTGCAGCAAGAGATCATTGGAGGAAGATTGTGGCACGAAAAATAGCAGCGGCTGCAGTAGGAGATCGTGGGGAGTTACCAGAGGATTCATGTTTGGCTCCGTCGATTCGGTCCGTCTTGCTGGATTCCTGGGTTGCTCCGTCCTTCGGTCTTGCTGGTTTGGGCGGCGCAGAAGGACGAACTATGATCTACGAGGTTTCAAAGGATCCCTATTTATAGGGATCGTAACAACCCGGGCATATATCTACGTATAGATTTCTTCGGTTGGAGGAAATCAAGGGAGGGGGCCCACCTGGTTGAATATTAGGGGGCGTGGAGAGTTTAGCAAAGGTAAGTTATGGTTTAAAAAACCAAGGTAAGTTGCGTAACAACACGTAGGTCTCCTGAGAATCACGATCATCAAAAAGATATAGTTCCCGTTTCTTTGAAAATCAGCCAAAAGAACTGGACCGCTTTTATTATTGGTTATAAGTAGTTCACTGGACCTCTTTTAGGATGAAAACTGGTTCTAAAGTCAACTAGGATTGAGTCTTCACACGTGAAGTATTTTACTCTCTTGTGAAGCTATTTTATTGCCCATCCGATCTTGCATGCTCATGCTCATACCTTTTTTCCTCGTATATGTGAGACCAAATTTTGTTAATAATACTGAATCATGTCTGGTGCTGCTCAAGATGGCACGACACCATGGTTTTCACTTCGGTGAGATTTCGATGAAATAACTGAACTTCATTCATTTCAGCACTCACTGCAATATTTGCCTTTCAGCCAAAATATTTCAGCCTCACTGAATTTCGGCCAAAATATTTCAGCACTCGCTGAAATTTTTCTGAAACTTCTAACTAGCGATGTTAAAAAAATTCTGAAACTTCTAACTAGCGATGTAATTGTTCTGAATCTTGTCCAGACTCCGACGAAACTTAAATATAAATTTAAGAATTCAGTTAACCTTCCTAAGCTTCAAAAGTTCTGGTTGTAAAAAGCAAATATATGTTTCAGCGTCTCCCATGCAGACCAAATTTATTTCAAGAATAGTATTTGGAACCAGTACTGTGAAATATTACAACTTGATTAATCCGCACTGGACTAAGAACATGGCTAGGAAACCTTCTTCGGGACTAAAACCAAACCACACCCTACTCTACCGCTTCATAACCAAGTGTACACTCCAGATCTAAGAATCAACCACTGCTGGACTAACTGCTTGCATCTTCATGATCTTCAATCGCAGCTGCATCCGATAGGCTAGCATTGTACGTCTTCAGCCTTTTCATGGACTTCAATTTGTTGTAGGGCGAATTAAGAAGGACAACAGGCAGCTCTCTTCTATAATTGTCAATGTATGCCTGCATGGGAGGATATGTTAGTATCGTTCCATATGTTTACAAAATTGACAGAATTTTAGGTGTTACTCTACGTACTTGGTCATAACGCAGCGTAAGATCTTCTCCCGTAAAGAATTCGATGTTCTTCAGCATGTAGAGTGCACAAGAAGAACTACAACAATTAATTCTGTTAGCAGCATTTCACGTATTAACAATGAAAAACATAATTAGAAGCTAATACTGTTGACTGACTTGTCATCTTGTCTTGGCACAGGAACATGCTTTACTGTCCATTGGGTCACGTTAATGTCTTGCCATGCATGGCTTTGTGGTCCATTGATTCGCAGCGATGCTCTCAGATGTGCTTCCACCCCACGTATCTGCCAAAGTCCATGGTATGAGAAGTTGCTCACGGTTCATGGTTAGGTATGATGCTAAATCCTGTGTTATATTGAAAGACGTTTAAAATCTCACCACGTGAACCACTTGTGTGCGTACTATGTAGCTGAAAAGTGAATCAAGAATCTGAATCTCCCTCCTTCTGGGGTTTACGACCACAAGGAACCAGTGGGTGTTCGCCATGTTCGTAGGTAGAAAAACCTGGACAGCAAAGATGATTACATCAACATGCATAATAATTAGAAAAATAAATGTGTTTATGTCATGGTTAGATGGTACCAGATCATGTCTGAGGTAGTTGTCTCCTTTTGTTGTTCCATGACTGCCCGCCAAAGCGGCCTCGTGGCAGTTCTCTACCTTACCATCTCTTTCGAGCATAGCGACGCCGGCCACCCTCTCAATGTAAACCAGTTGCCCGTCCCTTATGTCCTTAGGATGATCATGACGCATGATCTGAATCACAGCATCAACCAACTAAAACAAAAATCAAGTTAATTGTACTGTGCAAAAGAAAATTGATAAAATAATTTGGCAAATATCTTACTTCGTCACCCAACCATTTGTCATCTTCGCCTCCATCTGTCATGGTGAGGCATTGCAAATGCTTCTGTAGCAGAACAATGTCATCAATTACCACCAATTGTTTATCAAGATCTGAGGTGTTGACAATTTCGGCCACGTAAATCTGTCGAAACTTGTCAAGGTCGGTCTCCAGCCTCGAAGCACCTGTGTCTGTATCTTTTAAATTGCTTGCACGGTTTTTCCTCTTTTTATTCTTTGTGTCCTTGGAATCGTTGGTAGACTCCGATGGAGTCCTGTTTTTCTTTCTCTTCTTATCACTATCGTACAGAACATAATCTTCATTGCACAATAATGAAGATGCCACTCTTTTCCGGATGCTCGCACGAGTTGGTAGCATGGAATCAACCACACTATCTTGTCGCTGCTTTGCTAAAGAATCATCATAGTTGTCCTCATCAACTGGGAAGACATGGGGCTCTTCCGGCTCCCTTATTCCCTTAGCCTTGGCAGACCGGTGATTGCTTTTGGTACCTGCCTCTCCCCCACCTCAATACTGACATCTTCATCATCTTGATCTCTTCTTTCTTCAGCCTTTCGCACATTCTCATTGTGCCTCAAATTCAGAGGATCCTGTGATTCGAAATAAAGCACTTGCTAGCTTGCAATCTGCGCAAAATAAAAAAAAACCAGTTAACTGTAAAATGTGCATCACCAGGAAAGCTTCAAGGCTTGTGGTGGCTTTGGAATGCTTTCGCGAATCCAAACTCTGAGCACCCTGCAAAGCATCCAGCTCTTTATAAAGCTGTGAAACATTCTTGAGACTCTCCTTGCAAGCTGCAGCAACAGCTCTGTCTTCTTCATCCTGAACGTGGAAGATCATATGTTAGCTACGAATCTGCGTTAACTTAAAACAAAATCAGTTAGATGTGAAATGTGTATCACCACGAAAGCTTCAAGGCTTGTGGTGGTTTTTGAATGCTTTCACGATTGCAAACTAGGAGCAGGCTACAAATCTTCAGCTACGTTCTTCATGGGGGCATCCATGTTATCTTTTTGTATTCCTTTAGCAGAAATGCCTTTGGCAATGACCTCCGTGTCATCTTTTTGTTTTTGCTGGTGAGTAGTATTCTCTCCTGGGACCTCCATTGGGTCCGCAGGTACTCCCAGGTCAGATAGCTGTATGTCCTCTATTGCTGGGCGATCAGCATCAAATATTCCATAGCGGTGGTTCTTTAAAAAAATGTGTTAGTGTGGAGAGTATTGATAGTAAAATTATTTATAGAAACTCATAATGGTATACTTACATTGAATTCTGTGATGAGGTCGTCCGTGCGTCTGCCGTTCGCAAGTGTACGCCTAAGGCACTCGTCCATTTTTTTCAAGGGTGCACATCCTATCAAATTGTTGTGCACTGGCCTCCCGCACAATGGAGGCAACTTCTTTCAAATCAGCCAATACACGGCCCATGAGTGCCTTATCCTGCAAATTACAAGCAGTTAGAAGCATATGACTTCGATTGTACTTGCAAAGTTACAATATATATTTGTGCCTGATGTTCATCATTTACCTGACCGTCAGTCTTTGGTTTGACCGGCGTCCCAACTGGTGGCGGATTGAAAGGCCGCAGCAGGTCATCGACATACTGCATGTTAGTGTCGTTAGTATCATTCAAAACATATGGTAGATAATCCAGGCACACAGTACTAACACTTTACCTCTCCAACCCCTATATAATTTTTGTTGATTATGTTGTCAACCTTCTGTGCCTTCTCGTCACTCCAGTTTTGGATCAGCGGCCTTAACCTTGATGCATACGAGATGGTAGAGTCCAATTGGTGCACCCTCCACTTCTCGTAGTACCACGTCTGCATTACAACAAAAACAGCTTAGAAAATTTTCCATAAAATTAAATGTATGGTATGTTAATAATGATTGTATTACTTGCAGCAGTGGTAGGTTGCCCTCCAGATTTGCTCCACCATTTACAAATTTCCTGACGCTAGCCATAAGATGGTCAAGTGTAAGCTGTCCAAAATTGGTCCTCATTATTGTCTCAACGTTTCTAACAATCCCAAGGTATCTGTTGTCCACATACTGCTGTGTTGTGGGGCATACATATTTGCCTATGGTGTACAAGACAAATGGCCTGACAAAATTCGGTGTGCTGTCGCCTTTCATCTTGGCTAGCAATCCTTTCAAAGTTACTTTTGTGTCATTGGGGTCTTTCAGTTCCTTCCACAACTCCAAAGTATCGTTGTGATTTGAAGAGACATGATTCTTCCCCATGCAGGGCAGGCTTGTTATATGCTCCACATCTTTTAGTGTGATCCTACATGGTCTCCCATTAATTATAACGGCATCCTGCTCTGCACCATATGAATAAGCGATGGCTGGGCACAGTAGACATCTCGTTCTCATGCCAGGAGTCTTGAGAAGTTCACCCAGTCCAATCAACTTGATGTACGTCAGTTGCTGTGCGTTTAATTTTTTATGAACTTCTCGTATTGCAGCAATGAAGCAACCTGAGTTCCCATGGTATTCATTTAAACACGCATATAACCGACTAGATCTAATCTATGCCAATATCAAAATTGTGCTCTACAGTACTGCATGAAATCATAGAGCTTCTAGGCCATATAATGAACACCAGACATAGAAAAACAAGCTATCTCTGTCGGCAAATTGACTAATAATAGTATAGATTTTTAGTAGAAAGAGCAGACTTTGGTCTATGTACACTACTAAAGTTTTAGGCGTCACGCTTACGAAAATAATTGCATACATGATCAGAAGATCAATAGTTTATAAATAATCTCAAAAAAGGAATGTAGCAGTTCCATTGCAAGAATTCAAGAGCACATACTCCTTAGTTCCCATCAGATTCATAAAGATCAATTAGTAAAGACCATGCAAAATTAAGGGCAATCACCAACAGTTTCAATGACTAGAGACTAAGAACTCATTTAGAAAGCCTGTGCCAAAAAATTAGCAATTTCCAGATTTTAAGGCATATAAACAGAGATGATAACCTTATGTCCAGTAAACATGACCATAGTAGTGACTCGAGCAACCAAAAACACAACTAGGCATCATCAAGCAGCCTAAAAATATTGACAAGGACTGAAACATGTGAGCCTACTGTCCATCTTTCTCTTTAGTTTTCTCCTTTCTTTCTCGTCAGCCTAAAATTTAATATAGTACATACATTTGATGTTTTTACTAAATCATGTACATTGTGACCATTGAAACGCGCAGAACTGACAACTTGGACCAGTTACCAAAGATTCACAGTGAACAAATTAACTACATACACTAGTCTTGAATTTCTCGACGTTTAGTGTAAAACAGGCCAATCAACAAAAAGAGAAAAAAACTTAAGTACAAAACTACTTTGTATTCTGTCTACTGCGTATTTGATCAGGCATTTAGGAGTACTACGATTATTTTGTTGATTCGGTTGCTGGTTTTAAACAAAGTTAAATTACTAGTGCTTCCTTTCCATATCGTTACACGTAGAACTTTCTTGCATGAAAATTAGCGCAAGTTTCATTACAGAGAGAGGCAATCACGACTTAAAACTAAGAGAGGAAGGCATCCACGATCTCCCTTAAGTTTTGCTAAAGCACATCTAGATGTGCTCTAAGTATTGCACATCTAAGTCATATGTCATTGATTTTATGCTAAGATTCGTGCAAGCCTTTTTTGTCCTTTTTTCTTTTCTTTCTAGACACACCCATCTCCCTTCGGTGAAATAGGGATAGTTCGTTATGGCTGTAACTAAACAAGATCAAAAGGAAGTGCGCCGTAAATAATGGGATTGCATGCAGACTTGGGAAGGAGGGAGTATACAGAATACAAGGATCTCGATCGTTACCGGAGGATTCTCTCGATGGCGACCGACGCCGTTGCCGTTCGCTTTCATCTTTTGCTTCGCCAGCTTCTCCGACGTGCCCTTCTCTTTTTTCGGCTTCCCTGACGTGCCCTTCTCTTTCATCTCAGGATTCGCCGACGCAGGCTTCGAAGATGATGGCTCTGTCGGCTTCACCGACCTGGGAGCTACTTTGGGCAGCGTGGGGTGGTAATTCGGTGTAGTCATGGAAGGCTAGGTATGGGAGGCGTGGGGTGGGAGGCGTGGGGTGGAGTATAAGATCTATGCCGTGAAAAGCTTTGTATTTATAGGGGATTCTCTAACAACCGATCACAAGGAAATATTTGGAATTTGGGATCTCATGAAGAGGTAGTTTTAGATCACGTAATGTTTATTTATAGGGGATTCTCTAACAACCGACCACAAGGAAATATTGGGAATTTGGGATCTCACGAAGAGGTAGTTTTAGATCACGTATTGTTTTTTAGCTAGTTTTTTTATTTTGAGATTTTTTTTAGCAAATTTAGATCGGTAATCTCAACCGTGAAGCGTTTGGGCTTCTTGTGCTTTCTTATACGGGCCTATTATAATGGGATGAGCCCATTTTAAATGTAAACATGAGAAAGGAAGCGAGGACTCCAACAAGCGGGACGAGCCCCGTCCCAATTATTTAGGACGGGCATGCGCGAGGGCGCTTCGTCCTCACTGCCACGACTCTCCAAAAATGGTTCCTCTACCTCTGCGTCCTCTTGATTCCCTCTTCCTCTGTGTCGCCCACTCTCCCAACAATCTGGCTTCTGGAACGGTGAGTTCTCCTTCCTGTCAATTTTGTTAGTAGTTCTTGTTGGAAATATGCCCTAGAGGCAATAATAAATGGTTATTATTATATTTCTTTGTTCATGATAATTGTCCATTGTTCATGCTATAATTGTATTGTCCGGAAATCGTAATACATGTGTGAATACATAGACCACAACGTGTCCCTAGTAAGCCTCTAGTTGACTAGCTCGTTGATAAAGAAATAGTCATGGTTTCCTGACTATGGACATTGGATGTCATTGATAACGGGATCACATCATTAGGAGAATGATGTGATGGACAAGACCCAATCCTAAGCATAGCATAAAAGATCGTGTAGTTTCGTTTGCTAGAGCTTTTCCAATGTCAAGTATCTTTTCCTTAGACCATGAGATCGTGCAACTCCCGGATACCGTATGAGTGATTTGGGTGTGCCAAATGTCACAACGTAACTGGGTGACTATAAAGGTGCACTACGGGTATCTCCGAAAGTATCTGTTGGGTTGGCACGGATCGAGACTGGGATTTGTCACTCCGTATGGCGGAGAGGTATCTCTGGGCTCACTCGGTAATGCATCATCATAATGAGCTCAATGTGACTAAGGCATTAGTCACGGGATCATGCATTGCGGTACGAGTAAAGAGACTTGCCGGTAACGAGATTGAACAAGGTATTGGGATACCGACGATCGAATCTCGGGCAAGTAACATACCGATTGACAAAGGAAATTGTATACGGGATTGATTGAATCCTCGACACCGTGGTTCATCCGATGAGATCATCGTGGAACATGTGGGAGCCAACATGGGTATCCAGATCCCGCTGTTGGTTATTGACCGGAGAGGCGTCTCGGTCATGTCTGCATGTCTCCCGAACCCGTAGGGTCTACACACTTAAGGTTCGGTGACGCTAGGGTTGTAGAGATATATGTATGCGGAAACCCGAAGTTGTTCGGAGTCCTGGATGAGATCCCGGACGTCACGAGAGGTTCCGGAATGGTCCGGAGGTGAAGAATTATATATAGGAAGTCAAGTTTCGGCCACCGGGAAAGTTTCGGGGGTTACCGGTATTGTACCGGGACCACCGGAAGGGTCCCGGGGGTCCACCGGGTGGGGCCACCTATCCCGGAGGGCCCCGTGGGCTGAAAGTGGAAGGGAACCAGCCCTTAGTGGGCTGGGGCGCCCCCTTGGGCCTCCCCCCATGCGCCTAGGGTTGGGAACCCTGGGGGGGAGCTTCCCCCTTGCCTTGGGGGGCAAGGCACCCCTTTCCACTCCTTGGCCGCCGCCCTCCAACCCTAGATGGGTTTTGGCCGGCCCCCCTCCCAGGGGGCCTATATAAAGGGGGGGAGGGAGGGCAGCAACCTACAGCCTTGGGCGCCTCCCTCCTCCCCTGCAACACCTCTCTCTCTCTCGCAGAAGCTCAGCGAAGCTCTGCCGGAGAACCGCTACATCCACCACCACGCCGTCGTGCTGTTGGATCTCCATCAACCTCTCCTTCCTCCTTGCTGGATCAAGAAGGAGGAGACGTCGCTGCACCGTACATGTGTTGAACGCGGAGGTGCCGTCCGTTCGGCACTCGGTCATCGGTGATTTGGATCACGGCGGGTACGACTCCGTCATCCATGTTCATTGGAACGCTTCCGCTCGCGATCTACAAGGGTATGTAGATGCACTCCTTTCCCCTCGTTTCTAGTAGACTCCATAGATGCATCTTGGTGAGCGTAGGAAAATTTTAAATTACGCTACGATTCCCAACAGTGGTATCAGAGCCAGGCCTATGCGTAGTTACTATGCACGAGTAGAACACAAAGCAGTCGTGGGCGTTGAGTTTGCCAATTCTTCTTGCCGCTACTAGTCGTTTCTTGTTTCGGTGGCATTGTAGGATGAAGCGGCCCGGACCGACCTTACACGTACGCTTACGTGAGACAGGTTCCACCGACTGACATGCACTAGTTGCATAAGGTGGCTAGCGGGTGTCTGTCTCTCCTACTTTAGTCGGAATGGATTCGATGAAAAGGGTCCTTATGAAGGGTAAATAGAAATTGGCAAATCACGTTGTGGTCATACGTAGGTAAGAAAACGTTCTTGCTAGAAACCTACAAACCACGTAAAAACTTGCAACAACAATTAGAGGACGTCTAACTTGTTTTTGCAGCAAGTGCAATGTGATGTGATATGGCCAGAAGATGTGATGAATGATATATGTGATGTATGAGATTGTTCATATTCTTGTAATAGGAATCACGACTTGCAGGTTGATGAGTATGACAACCGGCAGGAGCCATAGGAGTTGTCTTTATTATTTTGCATGACCTGCGTGTCATTGAATAACGCCATGTAATTTACTTTACTTTGTTGCTAAACGCGTTAGCCATAGAAGTAGAAGTAATCGTTGGCGTGACGACTTCATGAAGACACAATGATGGAGATCATGATGATGAAGATCATGGTGTCATGCCGGTGACGAAGATGATCATGGTGCCCCGAAGATGGAGATCAAAGGAGCATAATGATATTGGCCATATCATGTCACTAGTTGATTGCATGTGATGTTTATCATGTTTTTGCATCTTATTTGCTTAGAATGACGGTAGTAAGTAAGATGATCCCTTATAATAATTTCAAGAAAGTGTTCACCCTAACTGTGCACCGTTGCGAAGGTTCGTTGTTTCGAAGCACCACGTGATGATCGGGTGTGATAGATTCTAACGTTCGAATACAACGGGTGTTGACGAGCCTAGCATGTACAGACATGGCCTCGAAACACACGCAATACACTTAGGTTGACTTGACGAGCCTAGCATGTACAGACATGGCCTCGGAACACGGAGGACCTGAAGGTCGAGCATGAGTCGTATAGAAGATACGATCAACATGGAGATGTTCACCGATCTTGACTAGTCCGTCTCACGTGATGATCGGACACGGCCTAGTTGAATTCGGATCATGTTTCACTTAGATGGCTAGAGGGATGTCTATCTGAGTGGGAGTTCATTAAAAATTTGATTAGATGAACTTAATTATCATGAACTTAGTCTAAAATCTTTACACTATGTCTTGTAGATCAAATGGCCAACGTTGTCCTCAATTTCAATGCGTTCCTAGAGAAAACCAAGCTGAAAGATGATGGCAGCAACTATACGGACTGGGTCCGAAACCTGAGGATCATCCTCATAGTAGCCAAGAAAGATTATGTCTTAGAAGCACCGCTAGGTGAAGCACCAATCCCTGAGAACCAAGACGTTATGAACGCTTGGCAGCAGCGTGCTGATGATTACTCCCTCGTTTAGTGCGGCATGCTATACAGCTTAGAGCCGGGTCTCCAAAAGTGTTTTGACAAACATGGAGCATATGAGATGTTCGAGGAGCTGAAACTGGTTTTTCAAGCTCATGCCCGGGTCGAGAGATATGATGTCTCCGACAAGTTCTTCAGCTGTAAAATGGAGGAGAACAGTTCTGTTAGTGAGCACATACTCAGAATGTCTGGGTTGCACAACCGCTTGACTCAGCTGGGAGTTAATCTCCCGGATGACGCGGTCATTGACAGAATCCTTCAGTCGCTTCCACCAAGCTACAAGAGCTTTGTGATGAACTACAATATGCAGGGGATGGAAAAGACCATTCCCGAGGTATATTCAATGCTGATATCAGCGGAAGGGGAGATCAGAAAAGAACATCAAGTGTTGATGGTGAATAAAACCACTAAGTTCAAGAAGGGCAAGGGTAAGAAGAACTTCAAGAAGGACGGCAAGGGAGTTGGCGCGCCCGGTAAACCAGTTACTGGGAAGAAGTCAAAGAATGGACCCAAGCCCGAGACTGAGTGCTTTTATTGCAAGGGAGGTGGTCACTGGAAGCGGAACTGCCCCAAATACTTAGCGGACAAGAAGAAGGCCGGCAACACCAAAGGTATATGTGATATACATGTAATTGATGTGTACCTTACCAGTACTCATAGTAGCTCCTGGGTATTTGATACCGGTGCGGTTGCTCATATTTGTAACTCAAAACAGGAACTACGGAATAAACGGAGACTGGCGAAGGACGAGGTGACGATGCGCGTCGGGAATGGTTCCAAGGTCGATGTGATCGCCGTTGGCACGCTACCTCTGCATCTACCCACGGGATTAGTTTTAAACCTCAATAATTGTTATTTAGTGCCAGCTTTGAGCATGAACATTGTATCTGGATCTCGTTTAATTCGAGATGGCTACTCATTTAAATCCGAGAATAATGGTTGTTCTATTTATTTGAGAGATATGTTTTATGGTCATGCCCCGCTGGTCAATGGTTTATTTTGATGAATCTCAACGTGATGTTACACATGTTCATAGTGTGAATACCAAAAGATGTAAAGTTGATAACGATAGTCCCACATACTTGTGGCACTGCCGCCTTGGTCACATTGGTGTCAAGCGCATGAAGAAGCTCCATGCAGATGGACTTTTGGAGTCTCTTGATTACGAATCATTTGACACGTGCGAACCATGCCTCATGGGTAAGATGACCAAGACTCCGTTCTCCGAAACAATGGAGCAAGCAACCAACTTATTGGAAATCATACATACCGATGTGTGTGGTCCAATGAGTGTTGAGGCTCGCGGAGGATATTGTTATGTTCTCACTCTCACTGATGATTTAAGTAGATATGGGTATGTCTACCTGATGAAACACAAGTCTGAAACCTTTGAAAAGTTCAAGGAATTTCAGAGTGAAGTTGAGAATCAACGTGACAGAAAAATAAAATTCTTACGATCAGATCGTGGTGGAGAATATTTAAGTCACGAATTTGGTACACACTTAAGGAAATGTGGAATACTTTCACAACTCACGCCGCCTGGAACACCTCAGAGAAATGGTGTGTCCGAACGTCGTAATCGCACTCTATTGGATATGGTGCGATCTATGATGTCTCTTACCGATTTACCGCTCTCATTTTGGGGCTATGCTTTAGAGACTGCCGCATTCACTTTAAATAGGGCTCCTTCGAAATCTGTTGAGACGACACCGTATGAATTATGGTTTGGGAAGAAACCTAAGCTGTCGTTTCTAAAAAAGTTTGGGGATGCGATGCTTATCTCAAGAAACTTCAACCTGAAAAGCTCGAACCCAAATCGGAAAAATGCGTCTTCATAGGATACCCTAAGGAAACTATTGGGTATACCTTCTACCTCAGATCCGAAGGCAAGATCTTCGTTGCCAAGAACGGGTCCTTTCTGGAGAAGGAGTTTCTCTCGAAAGAATTGAGTGGGAGGAAAGTGGAACTTGATGAGGTGATAGTCACCCCTTCCGAACCGGAAAGTAGCGCAGCGCGGGAAAATGTTCCTGTGGTGCCTACACCGACTGGGGAGGAAGTTAATGATGATGATCATGAAGCTTCGGATCAAGTTACTACTGAACTTCGTAGGTCCACAAGGACACGTTCCGCACCAGAGTGGTATGGCAACCCTGTCCTGGAAATCATGTTGTTAGACAACGGTGAACCTTCGAACTATGAAGAAGCGATGGCGGGCCCGGATTCCGACAAATGGCTAGAAGCCATGAAATCCAAGATAGGATCCATGTATGAAAACGAAGTATGGACTTTGACTGACTTGCCCGATGATCGGTGAGCCATAGAAAACAAATGGATCTTTAAGAAGAAGACGGACGCGGATGGTAATGTGACCATCTACAAAGCTCGACTTGTCGCTAAGGGTTATCGACAAGTTCAAGGGGTTGACTACGATGAGACTTTCTCACCCGTAGCAAAGCTGAAGTCCGTCCGAATCATGCTAGCAATTGCCGCATACTATGATTATGAGATATGGCAGATGGACGTCAAAACGGCATTCCTTAACGGCTTCCTTAAGGAAGAGTTGTATATGATGCAGCCGGAAGGTTTTGTCGATCCTAAAATGCTAACAAAGTATGCAAGCTCCAGCGCTCAATCTATGGGCTGGTGCAAGCATCTCGGAGTTGGAACATTCGCTTTGATGAGATGATCAAAGCGTTTGGGTTTACACAGACTTATGGAGAAGCCTGTGTTTACAAGAAAGTGAGTGGGAGCTCTGTAGCATTTCTCATATTATATGTGGATGACATACTATTGATGGGAAATGATATAGAATTCTTGGAAAGTATAAAGGCCTATTTGAATAAGTGTTTTTCAATGAAGGACCTTGGAGAAGCTGCTTATATATTAGGCATCAAGATCTATAGAGATAGATCAAGACGCCTCATTGGTCTTTCACAGAGTACATACCTTGACAAGATATTGAAGAAGTTCAATATGGATCAGTCCAAGAAGGGGTTCTTGCCTGTATTGCAAGGTGTGCAATTGAGCACGGCTCAATGCCCGACCACGGCAGAAGATAGAGAAAAGATGAGTGTCATCCCCTATGCCTCGGCCATAGGGTCTATTATGTATGCCATGCTGTGTACCAGACCTGATGTAAACCTTGCCGTAAGTTTGGTAGGAAGGTACCAAAGTAATCCCGGCATGGAACACTGGACAGCGGTCAAGAATATCCTAAAGTACCTGAAAAGGACTAAGGATATGTTTCTCGTTTATGGAGGTGACGAAGAGCTCGTCATAAAGGGTTACGTCGACGCTAGCTTCAACACAGATCTGGATGACTCGAAGTCACAGACCGGATACGTGTATATTTTGAATGGAGGAGCAGTAAGCTGGTGCAGTTGCAAGCAAAGCGTCGTGGCGGGATCTACATGTGAAGCGGAGTACATGGCAGCCTCGAAGGCAGCACAGGAAGCAGTCTGGATGAAGGAGTTCATTACCAACCTAGGGGTGATTCCCGATGCGTCGGGCCCGATGACTCTCTTCTGTGACAACACTGGAGCTATTGCCCTTGTGAAGGAGCCCAGGTTTCACAGGAAGACCAGGCATATCAAGCGTCGCTTCAACTCCATTCGTGAAAGTGTTCAAAATGGAGACATAGATATTTGTAAAGTACATACGGACCTGAATGTAGCAGATCCGTTGACTAAACCTCTCCCTAGGGCAAAACATGATCAACACCAGGACGCAATGGGTGTTCGATTCATCACAATGTAACTAGATTATTGACTCTAGTGCAAGTGGGAGACTGTTGGAAATATGCCCTAGAGGCAATAATAAATGGTTATTATTATATTTCTTTGTTCATGATAATTGTCTATTGTTCATGCTACAATTGTATTGTCTGGAAATCGTAATACATGTGTGAATACATAGACCACAACGTGTCCCCAGTAAGCCTCTAGTTGACTAGCTCGTTGATCAACAGATAGTCATGGTTTCCTGATTATGGACATTGGATGTCATTGATAACGGGATCACATCATTAGGAGAATGATGTGATGGACAAGACCCAATCCTAAGCATAGCATAAAGATCGTGTAGTTTCGTTTGCTAGAGCTTTTCCAATGTCAAGTATCTTTTCCTTAGACCATGAGATCGTGCAACTCCCGGATACCGTAGGAGTGCTTTGGGTGTGCCAAATGTCACAACATAACTGGGTGACTATAAAGGTGCACTACGGGTATCTCCGAAAGTATCTGTTGGGTTGGCACGGATCGAGACTGGGATTTGTCACTCCGTATGACGGAGAGGTATCTCTGGGCCCACTCGGTAATGCATCATCATAATTAGCTCAATGTGACTAAGGCGTTAGTCACGGGATCATGCATTGCGGTACGAGTAAAGAGACTTGCCGGTAACGAGATTGAACAAGGTATTGGGATACCGACGATCGAATCTCGGGCAAGTAACATACCGATTGACAAAGGGAATTGTATACGGGATTGATTGAATCCTCGACACCGTGGTTCATCTGATGAGATCATCGTGGAACATGTGGGAGCCAACATGGGTATCCAGATCCCGCTGTTGGTTATTGACCGGAGAGGCGTCTCGGTCATGTCTGCATGTCTCCCGAACCCGTAGGGTCTACACACTTAAGGTTCGGTGACGCTAGGGTTGTAGAGATATATGTATGCGGAAACCTGAAAGTTGTTCGGAGTCCCGGATGAGATCCCGGACCTCACGAGAGGTTCCGGAATGGTCCGGAGGTGAAGAATTATATATAGGAAGTCAAGTTTCGGCCACCGGGAAAGTTTCGGGGGTTACCGGTATTGTACCGGGACCACCGGAAGGGTCCCGGGGGTCCACCGGGTGGGGCCACCTATCCCGGAGGGGCCCGTGGGCTGAAAGTGGAAGGGAACCAGCCCTTAGTGGGCTGGGGCGCCCCCCTTGGGCCTCCCCCCATGCGCCTAGGGTCGGGAACCCTGGGGGGGGGGAGCTTCCCCCTTGCCTTGGGGGGCAAGGCACCCCTTTCCACTCCTTGGCCGCCGCCCCCCAACCCTAGATGGGTTTTGGCCGGACCCCCTCCCAAGGGGGCCTATATAAAGGGGGGGAGGGAGGGCAGCAACCTACAGCCTTGGGCGCCTCCCTCCTCCCCTGCAACACCTCTCTCTCTCGCAGAAGCTCAGCGAAGCTCTGCCGGAGAACCGCTACATCCACCACCACGCCGTCGTGCTGTTGGATCTCCATCAACCTCTCCTTCCCCCTTGCTGGATCAAGAAGGAGGAGATGTCGCTGGACCGTACGTGTGTTGAACGCGGAGGTGCCGTCCGTTCGGCACTCGGTCATCGGTGATTTGGATCACGACGAGTACGACTCCGTCATCCACGTTCATTGGAACGCTTCCGCTCGCGATCTACAAGGGTATGTAGATGCACTCCTTTCCCTTCGTTGCTAGTAGACTCCATAGATGGATCTTGGTGAGCGTAGGAAAATTTTAAATTACGCTACGATTCCCAACAGTTCTCGAGTAGCAGCACATACGATGGCCTTCTTCTTGTCAATTTTTGTTCTCATGCTTCTTTATTTTGTGCACACAGATTCATCTTCCTGCAACATGTAGTCCGTTGCCTTATGAGAATCTTGCACACAGATTCATCTGCATGCAACATCTAGTCCATTGTCTTGTCAATTTGTTGTTTTTCTCCTGCTTCTTTAGTGTTTACACACAGTTTCATCTACATGGGCGATGAACAATTCATAGATACATGTTTATTCTTGATTGTTGATGCAGTTGTTTAGATAAATATTTCAAGAGCGTAAATTTTGATTGTTAATTCGCGTATACTCCCTTTGCAAGGAAATATAACAACTTTTGGTTCACTACTTTAGTGATTTCTTTACAGAGGGAGTACTTGTTTAGTTTAAATTGTTCATGCACTTGTTTACATAAACTTTCAATAGCGCCAGAATTAATATACTATCTGCCGTCATGTTCATCTCGGCTTATTGTTATCATGTTATTGTCATGCTTCATGTCTTATACTGGTTTCATCAATTACAGTCCTTCGACATGGCGTTCGAGAAAGATTATGCTGCTAGGGCAGATGGGAATACCGAAATTTTTGTGAAGTACACGAACAAGGCTAGCTGTGTTGAGTACTGCATTGGCAGATTCAAATGCTGGCTGCAGAACGACGACCAGAAGATAGTTGCACTGGATGTGGAGTTCACCTGGCCTCGTGGTCCGACACAGATGGTTGTCGTCGTTCAGTTATGCGTTGGCATCTACGTCCTCATGTACCACATAAGCGTTGCTGATGAGCACTGCAGCCTGCCTGCCGCCTTCCTGCTCGACGAGGAGTACACCTTTGTTGCGGTGGACATCAACAATGACGAGAAAAAACTCAAGCGTGTTGGTCTGGTGGTACAAAACTTTGTGGATATCCAGAATATGTGGAGAGTGCCTGATCCAGTGACGATTAAGCCAAAGTATGGCTTGGCTGACTACGCTGGTTCCATCATCCACCACAGCTACAACAAGATGAAGGATGCTATCACAGAAGATGACCACCATATATGGGCAGAAGTGCCCTTGCCGTTGAAGAACATCTATTATGCTTCCATGGATGCGTATGCCACCTACGATGTATAGGCACTTGGTGAACTTCCAGAAGGGGTTCGAGAGTCAGCGCCAGCATCTCGCCAAACCATCTAGGCGGTCAAAGAAGTCCAGAAGCAAGAATGAATCAACCTAAAATGTTTCTTCTATTTATCTAGCTGATAGTCTGTAAACTTTATTATACTGCTAGTAAGTCGTAAGTTCAAATTTCCTGCAAGTTGAATCATCCTTTATTCTAGATGTCTTGCCTAATTTGATCCACGTTCACGAGATATTATACTTAAGATGTTTATTTTGTTTCGGTTTCGCTAGCTATGATACAGAATGCGATAGCCATTTTTACCAAAAGATTATTTCAGATTTATAATGAATACTATTCTCAACTGGGTTTGAATAGAGAAATTTTATTTTTTAATTGCATAGAGAAAGTTCATTTTTTTAATCAAAAGAAGGGTCGCCCCCTCTGATTTTCCATTAACGGAAACCACATGGTCTTTCAAGCCCCTGATACAAACTACAGCTAGAAACTAAAGTAATCAACTGGCAGCACAAATCATACATGGTAGCAAGCCCAGCCAGACTTAACATGAAGGTCCAAAAAATAAAATTATGGCAGAGGACAAAAAATATAGCTGGGAGATGCGCAGGCGACAGTGCAGTACCCTGTGACTCCACACTTGCGATGAACTGTACAATGCACCTGCTACATGCTCTAGCCTGTGCATATACACCATCAGCACCTCTTTGGTCCCAACATCAGCACCTCTTTGTTTACCACCTTCATCTGCAATATAGACCATCCCATGATCCACAAGCAAATTAGCTAAACAAGAATCATAAGATCACTATACCATTTATTTTGTAATCTCACATTATTCCTGCATTACCAAAGAGTCAAGAACACAACTGATGCCCTTCCCGCATCTCCTACGCAAACACTCATAGGTAGTTCTACCATCTTAACTCCATGATTTAAAATATTAATAAAACCCCCTTAACGATTCCATTTGCATTACCATCGTTCATGATTATAGCCAGGGAAACATCAGCCAATAAAGCAACCACCTGTGTAAGCCCTATTTTGAGTCCTGAATAGGGCCCAATCCTAGCATTTACTCTAACTTCAACATGTCCTCCTCTCATAGTCATCATCACCCAAGATATAATGAAGACGTAACCCCATAGATGCATAACTGCTATCAACATAGTTTTCGCAGTATACCTAGTGTAAAGGACACTCTTGCGTTGTCGTGCTACATTTGTGGCTCCTCGGTTAGCATGTTCATAACCACCTCGATCTGGAGATCTTCACGGGTGGTGGTCTTGAAACCGAAAAGAACGGCTTTATGAACCTTGAGATCTTCACTGTCAACAAAATCACTCCATCCCTTGCTGAAGATGATGCGGCCATCATCACACTTGTGGTACCTGACCGGCATGAAACTGTCCTTGCACAGCCGAATGCCAGCAAGCCCATCTCCCGGTATCTCCCCATCTCCTGGGGTCTTCAGGGTGTCGACAACTTTCACCGGTAATCTCTGTATGCACCATCATAGGAAGAAAAATTATCAAATATGTGAAGGAGCAGTAAACATAAGGATCTTCAGTTATGGGAAACAAAAGGATATGCAAAAACACACATCAGTGTATTCACTAGTTTCAGCTACAATAGCATATCATTAATCTTTCTCTCCATGAAAAAACAAATAAAATTGCATACAAAATAGAAAATACTAGTACAACAAAAACATACCATCGTCTTTCCTGCTATGTTCGACTTGGTGAAGCGGTGGACAAAAAATGCACCTATATAACCTTTCTTCATCGCCAAAAGGTCATGTAGGTTACGCTCCTCTTGCTTAGTCAGATTAATTCCATTCGTTATGACAGCTAATTCTAGAGGATCTTTACGCTCTTCGTTTTGATCGCATGTCCTTGGCAGGTTGCAGCAGTACACCATAGGAATGTCTTCAGTCAAATCGAAGGAGACAAGGTCGCCTTCTCGCAGATCGAAGTCTTCAACAAACCTGTACCGGTTTTCACCACAGATGATCGCCCTTGAATTCCCTTTGTTCACGCCAAAATCATACATGCGGCTCCCTCTTGCTTGAAAAACCAATGAACTGTCTGGGATGGCGCTGAACTGGTGCCATGCGTAGCATGGCATGATCTGTAGATGTAGAATTTAATTGCTATTTATTTCCTACATTTTCTTAATCTTCAAAGTAGAGGGGAACAAACACAATACAAGTAAAAATTGACATGATTATTTATACCACAGCTGAAGTGTCCCCATCTAGCCTGATGGTAAATGTCAACCCATCAGCATCGGGCCTGTTGCAGTCCTGTCGACAGGTTATGCACACCACCTGTGTAAACAAAATAAAATGAAGAAAAGCAAAGGATGAGAATTTAAGAAAAGGGCTTATGCATGTAAACAGACTAGGCAATAATCATACAGTATAACCAATGAAGGTACTGCATCAGTAATCAACAATCATACACTTGAACTGAGCGGGTGGCTCTCCCTCCACTCCTCATAACCCCGCAACGCAGCGCGTGCCCGCCGCACCACAGCTTGTTCAGACATGTCCTTCTCTTGATCCTCGACCAGCAGTATGGGCTCACCCCGAGCATCGACGCGCGGCATTGGCCCCTCCTCCTATGCAGCACAACTGAGGTAGTGTCTGAGACTGAGCAGTAATCTCTGAGAAAAGTCCTATCAAAACATAAATCCTACTACTGCTGTTACTTGGGCCACCCCGAATGTACACACGCACGCCTTCAACATACAACCCATCTACATACATCCGCATCCAACAATATGTTCCTTGAAAAACAAAAGAAAATATGTTCTGGACGGATGAAGGATCGTCAGGGTAACCAACTCAATTAGCCACTTGTCTGTCATATTGGAGAAAATGAACTTACTCACTTTTTTCCTGGTACTACATAAGCACACAAAATAAAGATTAAAATAATTCCTAAAAACTCTGATATATTGTATGCCCTCACATTTATAATCTTTATAATATGAACTAATTTGGGCAACAGAATTAAGAGGTTATTGTTATTTCCCTACAAAGATACAAATATTTGGATCAAAATTTCATATTCTGCATAAAAACACTGCAGTAAATATTATTCTGAGAAATGTTTAGTTGACTTGCAATCTAGGACTACAAGTTAATGGCTGCCTTACTAAACCCAACCTAATTTCGGCCTAAAAAGGAATTTAATCCACTAGCCCAGCTTATAAGTTTTGAGCCCACCCTCTGGTTTCTTCCTGGATTCGCCACTTCACAAGGCCAATATTTTTTTAAGTTTTTAAAGGGTTGTTTGCTGAAATTTTCTGCTATTGTGTTACGCATCTTCACTTGTTCATTGTTATGAAAACCCTGGAATACCGAAACCCTAAAAAAAATACCCAGCAAGCCACCGATGTAGAAAACTTCCTTCAATCTCTGCATTGCCTTCCATCTAACCTCCGATTTAAAAATCCTAGCTATCTAATCTCTGACTTTGAAAACCATATCCAACTCCCGAAACGTTAAAACAACAAGGAACAAAGAAGCCTAAGATTACAAGTTAGGGTTTCTCACTTCACCTAGTCGCCGGTAGTCGCTAGGTGCTTGCTGGCGGCCTCCCAATCTCACTCCGCGCTCTTCTGCTCCAACCATCAAGAGTGGCCAGGCGAGTAGGTGGCGGGGTCGTGGCGGGGTGGTTTGTGGGGAGTGTGGGGGTGAGGGGGGCGGGGGTGTGTGGGCGATGGGGGTGATGACACGGACCCTATCCGTGTCAAGCACAGAAAATAACGGCCCGTGGGTCCAGTTCATAAGGAAATAACCAAACAGGCCCACAGGCTGCTTACCAGTCACAAAGTAAAACCCTATGTTACTAATAAAAAAACACAAAGCAAAATCCTTTTGTCTAAAAAACAAAAACAAAGGAAAATCGTAAAAAAGAGGGAAATCCTTTTTGGGTGAGTTCAACATGAACGTGATGGTGAGAGGCTCAAGGAGGAGTTTTGTGCGTTTACAACACCGTTGTTTTAGAGAGAGAAAATGCACCTTACAATGTGAAATTATAAAATCGTTATTAATAAGTGCTGAAAGTTACTTACTTATAAAAAATGTTTCTTTCCAAAAAAAACAAACTTCAATAATGGGGGTAGGTAACTGCATCGTCTTTCTCGCCCCACCCCCCACCCCCTCGCATATTTGGGCCATTTACCGTATTTCTATGGTTGTAACCTCGAAAGTTCAAGATCTTACGCGGCCACCATTAAATCATAGCAGGGAATGGGATGAGTGCCCCATGTTAAGCTCTTTGGTCCATATATGTGCCATATGCTACCAACTGGAGGCGTGGCCTCGACGCCGTTCTCTACGGCTATAATGTCTGTCTGCTGTCGTTACAATCAATGCAAATTGGTGAGGGGCTAAAAATTCATCAGACCTGGTGTGGTGTCATCGTACAACCCCTAAAGGGTGTGGTAAAACATCAAGAGCGGCATGCATTGGCCCTCACATAGGCTGTGCGCAAACGGGACCATATCGCATGTCTGATCAAGCCATCGAGAGAGAATGCGTCCGGCCTGTGAAAGGAGTGCGGGGCATGTTCCTTCATTTGCCTCAAATCTTGATGCCACGTGATGTTAGACCTAGTAACCAAGGCCTGTCTCGTGCATCGCACTCAACTGGACCCACAACATGCATGCACACATGTCCACGTCTGAGTCTAAACGGCGGAGATGCATGGTTCGGGGACTGGCGTAAGTGGTGTGAGTCCAGTTTGGATCTAGCTACCAAGAGGTAACGCATGAGTCTAAACGTCTACCAAGCGGATGCATGTCCACGTATGAGTCTAAACGTCTACGTGATGCTCCACACGTGGGTCTAGACGGCGGGTCTACATGTGGTTTGGATATAGCTACCAAGAGGTAACGCGTCCGGTTTGTGCCTAGGTGGTGCTTCACGGGGCCTGGCGTGGTCTCGTCGTATGACCCATGAAGGGTGTGGTCAAACACCGAGAGTGGCACGCATAAGCCCTAACGCGGGCTAAGTGGAAACGATGCCATATCGCATGATGGATCTAGCCAATGGAGGGAACAGTTTCGGCATGCAGACGGAGTGCGGGGCCCGTTCCTTCATTTTCCTCAAAATTCGTTGCCGCTTCATGTGGGCCCTATCCAAAAAGGCCCGTCCAGTGCATCACACACAGCTGGATTCACACCATGCATGCACACTTGGCCACCTAGACACCCACCGTAAACCTTTAGCCAAGTTGACCCACACCATCCATCCACCCTTGACCCCACCTCTGTTCGTTGGATCTCCGACGAGTCCCTTCCCTCGGTATGCCAAGCATGTTAAAACGACACACGGCTACACGTCTTGCACACCGAGATTGGCGCATCATGCACTAGTGCCAACAAACATGTCCAGCTGAGCATCTTTGCCCATTGTCTGGATCGAGGCGGCTAGCGGTGCATGTTGTCGGCCTGGTTGCCTAGCGGTGCATGCTATGGGTAGACATGAATCAGATCACATCGGACCGAGATTCCCCTCTCTTGTACCGACGCCATAGCAGCACACGTGCATGGTAGAAGAATCTGCGCGATTGATGTGGGAGCTTGGATGAGACGCCATGGCATAGGTGCATGCTGAAATTCAAGATTTAGGAATTGATAACAAAATGGAAACGACAATTCAATTGTTTGTGCAGGTGTACAACATGTTTTAAGGAAAATGTGGAATATGACACGTTCACATGCATTTTGGCAACAAGTGCACTTTTCGAGGGAAAAAACATGTAGTCCCCGTGCCTCCCACGATTTTTGTTCCATAGTAAATGCACACGTGCAATGCACGTTAATATTTAGGCAATATAGTAATTGCATGCGGATAATAGGTATGCTATTATTTGTGTGTTAATCTTGTGATTAGTGCAATATTTGGTATGATATTAACTGTGCATTAAACACGTTTAACGCTCGCCATTGGAGCAGTCTAGGTCGTTGGATTGACTTAGTTTGATGGTTGAGATCAGTTGGATCTGCATATTTAGCTACAAATATATTGGTATAGACGTATTTTGCCACAAATATTGGAGGAAAAAATAAAAATGTATTTTCCCCTAAAAAACGACTTGGGAAGAAAATCTCAAGTAACCATATTTAGCTACTCCGTGGAGGTTGCCCCCCGTGGGCAGATTAGATCGACCTGTCCTTGATTTTAGGGTGAGTTCAACGTGAACGTGATGGTGAGAGGCTGAAGAAGGAGTTTTGTGTGTTTACAACAACCTTTGTTTTTTTTGACATGGAACACCTTGCATTCCAATTACTGGGGACCGACCAACTCGGCGGTCACGGCACAATTTACATCCAGAGGGAAATCCTCATGCTAGACTTGCTGGTACCCAGGAGCACCTTTGTTTTAGAACTGTATAATAATAAATGAAAGTGAATATGTGAAAATCAAAAGAGAAAAAGGATATGCATACAAGATGGGCCAGCCCAACCATCTACAGGGACGCGTGGTCCAGCACGCGGGTGAGGTTCATCTGGGACAGCCCAACGCTGAGACACACCGGGCGCAACTGACGGGTGGTGGGAGTTTAGTCCCACCTCGCCAAGCGAGACGCGCACGCACCTACTTATATACGCGGCTAAGAGACCATTTGCATGAGCCTCTCTCACTGAAACAGCATGTTCCCTATCAAGTTCCGTGTATGCCCTATTGGGGCCTACTAGCAGGAGAAATCAATATCCCACGGGCCTGCATCCTGGCCCATATGGTTGGGTTTCTAGTCGTATGCAGGCCATGGTGTCTGAAATCTCCTGTTAGAGGTGGGCTTCTTCTTTTGTATATTGTCACATGTTTATGATTGGACCATCTCCAAATCACCCATTTTTTTACATTGTCACATACATGTAATAAACATGATTATCAAAGAAAAATCAACAATAATGAAGTTTACACTGTCCCCTTAAGGTAAAGTCAGAGGTATGTACCTGAGTTTCACTGAGCCACTATAAATTATATAAAATACTAAAAAAATGGAAAACTTTCATATTCTATCTATTTTAATGAAAGAGATCACGTGTACAAAATTTCAGGTGATTTGGATGTGGTTGAAAAAACCACCTTGTTAGAAAAACTCGCTTAAGTGAGACCAAACAGTCCGTCTGTAATGAAGTGATTTTTTTGACCATCTCCAAAATAACCCCAAATTTGTTGTACACGGTGCCATAAATGTAACAAACAGGATATCCAAAAATAAAACTCAAATTTTTTTAGTTTACACTGTCCCCTTATGTAAAATTTCGTGGTAAGGCAAGTGATCTAGCTCATGACCATAGCCATGGCATACATTGTTCAAATGGCCTCAAACCATTCCCCTTTAGCCAAGTTGACCCACACCATCCATCCACCCTTCACCCCACCTCGGTTCGTTAGTTCTCCAACAAGTCCCTCCCTTCGTATGCCAAGCATGTCAAAGCGACACATGGCTACCCGTCTTGCACACCGAGATTGGGCATCATGCACTAGTGCCAGCAAACATGTCCAGCTGAGCATCTTTGCCCATCATGGACACTACTGCATGGTCTAGATCGAGGTGGCTAGCGGTGCATGTTGTCGGCCTGGTTGGCTAAGGGTGCATGATATGGGTCAACATGAATTGTATTGCATCACATCCAGATTCCCCTGTCCGGTATCGGACGCCGGAGGCCCGGAGCAGCACGTGCATGGTACAAGAATCTGCACGGTCGCTGGCGGAGCTTGCATAAGACAAATTTGATTTAACTGCCATGGGGTAGGTGCATGCTGAAATTCAATATTTAGGAATTGTTAACAAAATAAAAATGACATTTCAATTGTTTGTCGTTCCACCGTGCCTCCCACGATTTTTCTTCCATGTATTTCGCCACAATATTGGAGGAAAAAAGAAGAATGTGATTTTGCCTCAAAAAACGACTTGGGGAGAAATGCTCAACTAACCATATTTAGCTACTAGGTGGAGGTTTCCCCCCTTGGAGAGATTCGATCTACCTCTCCTTGATTTTAGGGTGAGTTCAACGTGAATGTGATGGTGCGAGGCTCAATGAGGAGCTTTGTGCGTTTACAACACCTTTGTTTTAGGAAAAATAGGCACCTTATAATGTGAAATTTTAAAATCCTTATTAAAAAAACTTGTTTGCCTTGCCAGATAAAACAAACATAAACTATGGGGATAGTTTATTGTGTGTCCTTTCTCGCACCCGCCCCCCTGCCCCCTCCCTCCCATATTCGGGACATTTACCGCATTTCCAGGGTTGTAACCTCGAAAGTTCAAGATCTACGGTGGCCACATGAAATCATAGCAAGGACTGGGATGAAAGCCCCATGTTAAGCTCTTTGGTCCATATATGCACCATATGGTACCAAAGGGAGGGGTGGCCTCGACGTCGTTTCCTAGGCTATGATGCTCGCCAGCTGCCGTTATAATCCATGCAAATTCGCGAGGGGCCAAAAATTCACGGGACCTGGCGCAAGTGTAATCATACGACCCCTGGAGGGTGTGGTAAAACATCGAGAGCGGCATGCATAGGCCCTCACATAGGTTGTGGGCAACCGGGGCCATATCCCATGCTGGATCAAGCCACAGAGTGGGAATGTGTCCGTCCTGTGAAGGGAGTGCGGGGCCCGTTCCTTCATTTGCCTCAAATATCGATGCCACGTGATGTTAGACCTAGTAACCAAGGGCCGTCCCGTGCATCACACTCAGCTGGAACCACAACATGCATGCACACATGGCCACGTATGAGTCTACACGGCGGGGATGCATGGTTCGGGGGCTGGCACAAGTGTCGCGGGTCATGTGTCTAGGTGCTACTCCACTTGGGTCTAAACAGCGGGGGTGCATGGTTTGGATCTAGCTACCGAGAGGTAACGCGTCCGGTTTGTGCCTAGGCGGTACATCATGGGGCCTGGCGTGGTCTCATCATATGAGCCATGAAGGGTATGGTCAAACACCGAGAGGGGCATGCATAAACGCTCACGCGGGCTAAGTGTAAACAAGGCCATATCGCATGTTGGATCTAGCCAATGGGAGGGAACAAGTCCGGCATGAGGACGGTGTACGGGGCTCGTTCCTTCACTTTCCTCAAAATTTTGTGCCGCTTGATGTGGGCCCTAACCACAAAGGCCTGCCCCGTGCATCACACTCACCTGGACCCACACCGTGCAAGCACACTTGGCCACGTAGACACACACGGATAAACCTTGACAATAGCCAGGGTTTAATAATTATCCATTCATTTTACCTAATTGGTACAACATAGCTAGCGATGAACAAAAAAGCTAGATGCCATGTGAAATTAAATGTGCCAACTGTCCCTTCTAGTATTTTTTTCAGTAGTTCTCCCTTCTAGTATTTAGTACTACTGCACAAAACAAAAAATGTCCCTCCTATTTTGGTGTTCTTTTTTTTGAACACCCTATTTTGGTGTTCGGTTTATGTTGCCATGTTTGTGGACCGACATTGTGCACTTTTTCCTTTGCTTGGTTGGTTGATTGGTTGGTTCGGGCAAATCGCTGGGTGTGCACGATGTCGTATACGTGCATGTTTCTACCTAAATTTCAAAAGTGGCGAATTGTGCGCGGCCTTGACCTCTCTCTCCCAAACTAATTGAATTTTCACTCCCTAAATGTCGCTCCCGCCTCCAGCGTTCGATCGCCTCTGCCTATCCACCCACGTGTTCGTCGTTGCCCACTACTCGCCGCCGCCAAAAAGCCCACATTCTTGCCGGCGAGGGTGATCCTACCTGCCGGAGGAGGGGGCGTGGCTAGTGCGCTCCGTGCGGCGGATGTGGACCCCATGAAGGAACTGGTCGACAAGGACGTCATCGTCGCCGATTCACAGCCGCAGATGGTCCAACACAGCACCAACGACGACGAATCGGTTAGTGTGTGCAGAGATTAACCCTAGAATTTGCCTTCTCGAAGTTAACCCTAGAAATTGCTCTCTTGTTATTCCTCGCTATTCGTCCAGATGATCGTACTGTTTGCTTTTTTTAATCATACGGTTATTAGTCCTAGGGTTTGCAAACTTAGATGAATGGATCATTTGTATTCCATTTTATGCCTGTCTTTCAAATAACCAAAGTTTTAGAGAACCAATTGAAAGAAAAAACAATCCATTTATGCATGCCTTCGATATAATGTACAATTCGATGGCATGAGATTTTTTTCTTCTAATACCAGATTGCAGATTTGGAAGAATGGGAGAACTACCTATAGCTGAGGGAAGCTTTCAGAAAGAAAATCTTCAAGTGGCTCATGGCTGCAAAGATTGTGTACCGGCGTAACGGTCGCTATAAATGCCCGTTCCACAGGAAACAGAACCAGCATTCCAAAACCACAGCAATTGCAGCTTACAGAAAGAGGTTGCATCTTAAGGCAAAACCTGCTGAGTTGGCCAACAAATTGGGGAGGGTGAAGACCTAAAAGCATAGAGTCATGTTTATTTTTTGTGTTCTATCAACACCAAATGTAAAAAAAAATATGGGCCCACATGAACAAGTATCAATCTTTATCTCCTTCGACGGTCAGTGCCACATTGGCCAACATGAACAAGTGTTGATCTCATTGGACTTACATCCTAGCCTTTCGGGTAGGACGGGAAGGGTCCGTCTCGAAGCATGTTTTCGTCGACATTCTTGAAGTGGACCAACAACCTTGTACCAATATGACTAGCATCCTTGCCAAGTTTTGTAGCTTTTTGACGTTGTAAGGATTTTCTACGGCTTTCGCGTTGATAAATCATATAATACTTAAGTTTTTTTTTCTGCGCCTGTTTTTTTTCTACGCTCGAGGGTGGGCTGCCATGCATGCGTGTCGTTGGTCTGTGTAAAGAAGCCCACCCGTTGGACCGAGCGATGTCCGCCGCCATTGCATGCGCCCGAGCGAGCCTACGTTGCATGCAGTTGCATGCATGCGCCCGCTTTAGCCTACGTTGCATGCGTGCACATACGCGAAGGAGCACGCGCCGCAGAGCCGTCCCCGCTTGACCCAACCGACGGCATATAGGGTAGCACTTAAACTTCGCATTTAGATTCACACTACAGTTTCCCACGCGTGTACACTCCCGATGACGCGGTGGGTGGAAAATTTGTTCACATTTGACCCCATTCCTGCCACGGTGGCTATTTAAGCCACCTATCATGTTCCTCTTCCTATCACACCCTTCATCCATCTCCCATACTCTCCCACCTGCATTTTTCGTCTGCCCTTCTTCTTCTTCACCACAAATAGCCCCAAGAACCAGCCCGCCGCAGCCATGCAGTACACCGGGCCAACCTACCGCTTCCCCCCCCCACCGTGCCGGAGATGCTCTACCCTGCCGGGGTGTACATCGAGAGCACCCTTCGTGTGTGGGCGATGTCAAGGTGGAGGGGCGCAAGGGGGTTCACTGACTTCTTCCTTGGCGCCGGCTATGGGCACCTCCCCCGGGGATCTCCAAGGATGTACCGAGTCGAGGAGGTCATCCACAACGGGGTTGTGGTTGCTATCCTGTCCCACTTCACCAACCCCTTCGACGCGTTCTACCTCCTCGGCCGCGTGTTCTAGTGTGGCTGCGAGTTCATAGCTTTCACCACCCATAACATCTTCACGGACTACGACAACGTCTTCCCCACCGAGGAGCGCATGCACACTCTGCCGTACCTCATCAACAACACCGCTGAGGAGCAGGGAAGGGCGCCCGGAGGAGGAGCCTGGTGGAGAAGCGGCGGCCATCTATCTATCTATCATTTTTAGCTAAAAAATCTAGTATCTATCTATATTTGTCTTGGTTTTTTTGAGTCCACTATATTTGTCTTTGTGTTATTTAAGTTGTAAGCGTACTATATATGTCATATTGTGGGCTTTGGTTGGCCCGAATTATCTATATTTATTATACAAAGTTTTACAGTGGTTGGGCTTTTTTGGAACCATTTTATTCTATGGCATTTTAGTCATAGGAAAAACATTGTCTGAAAAAAAGTCATAGGAAAAAAACAATCACGTGCCGCCCCTCTCATCTAATGCAGAACCGCCGCCGCCAGGGTCCTGTCCTCTTCCATCACCATTACACAACCGCAGGCATCTCCTCCCTCTCCTGCATTCCAAATCCACGGCAGCCATCTCGTCCTTCTCGCCGCCGCAACTTTGCTCGTCTCCTCTTCCACATCCACATCCACCCCCACCCCCTCTCGATGGAGCAGGAGATCGAGCAGATCGTCGGCGGTGACCAGTGCAAGATGGCCAGGTTGACCGAGATCCTTTCTTGGTTTGACAACACACGGCAAATGTGCTGGACGGCGATGGCCACCATGAAGGAAATGTCGAAGAGAGAAAAGAAGAAGCTTTGCCCCCCGTCCTCACAACCGATCAACAAGATCGAAACCCTCCTCTGGGCGATGGAGCAGGCCAATTCGTCAAACCAGTGGGTCAGGCGGAGGTGGTGGGCATTCAGATCCATGGTAGAGCATCCACTACAAAAAGACACATCCGTGACATTTTGGGCCGAACGAAAAAAAATCTGTCGTACTTATGATCCTTCTATGATGATAATTGTGACAAAACCCGGTATCATCATAGATGTGGTGGGGTCCTACTTCTATGACAAAAAATCATGACAGAAAATGGGCTTTTCATCCTAGGCGGGCCGGAGATGCAGCTGCATGACATTCTTTGGGCCGTCCATGACGGAAAAAACCATGGTAGAAGCGAGGGCGAGGAAAATATCGAGGTGTTCCCGGTTATGGTGGGTGGTCAGGGCCAAGCGATAAACGTTTCCCTCGTACACGCACGCGCGTGGTGCGAGGCATTGGGCTCTAACTGAACCCGAGCGAGGCGTTGGGCTCTAACTGAACCCGAGCAATTGCACTGCAGGCTACACGTTACTGAACCCGAGCGATCGATCGATGGCTGTTAACTGAACCCGATCGAGTGATTCCTTCGCTACTGCTGCTAACTAAAGCCGATCGATGCTGCCTCTGGATGAACAGCGAGCGTTGAAGGGGGGTTTGGATGAACAGTTCCCGGTGGGGGTGGATGAACAGGACCCCGTGGTGTTGCCTCTGGATGAAGAGGACCCCGATCGATCGAGCCGGTTGGGGCTGGATGAACAGGACCCCATGGAGGGCTGGATGAATAGGACCACCCCGTGGAGGGCAGGATGAACAGTAGACGGTGGAGGGCTAGATGAACAGTAGCCCGTGGAGGGGTGGTTGAACAGGAACCCGTGGAGAGGGCTGGTTGAACAGTAGCCGGTGGAGTAGCGCACGGTGGAGGCTGGATGAACAGGAGCCCGTGGATGAACAGTCGCAGGTGGAGGCTGGAGGAGGTCGACGGTGGATGAACAGTAGCCCGTGGAGGCTGGAGGGGGTCGACGGTGGAGATGAACAGTATCCCGTGGAGTCCCGTTTTGCGGTATGCCACACCCCTCCCGATGAACAGGACCCCCGTTTCGATCGTAGCACTCCAACACAAGTCCATTTCCTCCATTTTGTTGTACGCCACACCCCTCCCGATCAACAGGACCCCCGTTTCGACCGTAGGAGGTCCGTTTCCTCCGTTTTGTGGTACGCCAGACCCCTCCCGATGAACAGGATCCCGTTTCGACCGTGACCAGTCGAACACAAGGCCGTTTCCTCCGTTCTGCGGTACGCCAGGCCTCGTTTCCATCGGCTGTTTCGTACAAGCCCTCCCAATGAACACGACAACGCATTCTGTTCCGACCCAGCCGGTTGGCTCCCCATGAACACGACGACGACGCAGTTTCTCCGTTCTGACCCGGCCATGTACACGAGCCCTGGCCGTACGTATGCGCGAGTAGGCGTTCGAGACCCTGCCCGTATGTACGTACGTTGCCGTATTTTCTTTCTTGCACACTGGCTGTTGTACGTACGTGTACATGCAACGTGCGTGCCTCTACTACGACACGTGCGCACCTCTACATCGACTAGTATGTACATACATGTTCGCGACCAGAATGACAATGCTACGTACGCTTCGACCAGGTGGGTCCCGACTGTCAGGCACTTCCTTGCGTGCATAGATGTAGCTGGTGGGTCCCAGCAGTCAGGGGGGCGAATCATTTTTTTGCCCGGACGCACTTCCTTGCGTGCGAAGATGTAGCTGGTGGGTCCCAACAATCAGGGGGAAACGTTTTTTTCACGAAATACGGTGGCCCATTCGGTGGGTCCCCGCTGTCAGGTGGAGGAATAATTATTTTGCGCGTAATAAGGAGGCACTTCCTTGCTGCGGCCGTGGACCAGGCTGTCAGCCTCTCCACGTATAGTCCACGTCCGATGGAAGTCGTTCCTTGACCACGTTGACCATGCCGCACCGAGAGCATCAGGGCGGTGGACGACGGCGAGGCCTAGGAAGGGGACGGCGCGGACCCGGGGAAGACGCGGCAGTGGAAGCCCACGCGGAGAGGAGTACGAGGGTTCACGGGTTCGGCTGCGGTGTGAGGCTGCCGTCGCCGCAGGGCCAGGCCAGCGGTGGGAATAGTAGGGGGCGGTGAGGCCTCCGCGGCAGCACAGCCGGCCACGGGAGGCAGGAGCATGCGGCACGACCGGCGCTGCTTTGGGCGGCTGGAGCAAGAAGACCAGAGGTTGAAGAAGCACTACGGCCGTTGGATGGACATCGTACGGTCACTGGAGCTAGAATCGTTCATATTGACTAAGTTGACAAAGCACTCCGTCCCCGTCAACTTAGTAGGCCCACAAGTCAGCCTCCCACCAAGGTGGGTCCCAACTAGCAGGGGGAGTATTCATTTTTTGTGAGTAATAAGGAGGCACTTCCTTGCGTGCGAAGATATAGCTGGTGGTTCCGACCTGTCAGCGGTGGGAACATTTTTTCGCGAAATACAGAGGCCCTTCCGGTGGGTCCCAGCTGTCAGGTGGAGGAATCATTATTTTGCGCGTAATAAGGAGGCATTTCCTTGCGTGCGGCCGTGGACCCAGCTGTCAGCCTCTCCACGCACAGTCTACTTCCGATGGTGTCGTTCGTTGACCACGTTGACCACTCCGCGCCGAGCGCATCCAAGGTGGTGGACGACGGCGAGGCCCCGGACAGCAACGAGCCGGAGATGGGAAGACGCGGGAGTAGAGTCACAGACGGAGAGGTGTACGAGGGTTAACTGGTTCTGGTGCGGTGTGGTTCGGCAGTCGGTGGAGAAGAACAGGAGGTGTGGAGGGGTGGAGGGATGGCCTGGCCAACGGTGGAGTAGCGCTTCACAGCGAAGCGTGCTAAGCAGAGCTGCTAGCAGCAGGAGGCGGGAGCAGGTGGTCCCGGCGGCGCTGGAGGAAGAAGACGAGAGATTGAAGATGGATGTCGGTCGTTGGATGTAAATCCAACGGCTAACGATGTCAGAATCATTTGTTGACTAAGTTGACAACGACTTGCATTGGCTTCGGCCTATTGGCCCACATTTCAGCCTCCAAAAATGTGGCACGTATTCAACCCATTTTTTCAGAATTTACAGTCTTTTTTTGCGGGGTAGAATTTACAGTCCATTTGATCTTTTTTTTGAATTACAGTCCATTAGCTGGGCTGGGTGAACAAATAATGTAGCGTCCATGCGGCCCATTTATGTTTTTCCTAAAAAATTACAGGCCATTTGCACTTTCTCGAAATACACGATTTTGCTGGGCTGATTCTAATTATAATGTTGGGGTGGGCGCAGCAATGTTATCAAAAAATAAACAGGGGCTGAGCATTTTGTTATATATATATATTATTATATTTAAATAATAAGTGATTTATTATTACATTGGTCCTTAAATCTTACCAAGCTTTTGTACACAATCACCAGGATTTTCGTTGCCAAAAAAATCCAGGATTTTATTGTTAAGAAATTATTTTTATAAGTTAACAAGATGTGGGATATTGTTTTCTTACATATGTAAGTATCTGTTAAATATATGATGACAATAACAATAATATATAATAACATATAAAATAATTTAAATATATATAATATAGTTAGAAGGGAAACATAAGTTGGACCAGGCGTTCCTATTCTTATATAGAAAAATAGAACAGACCTCTGCGTTTTCTTCAAAAAAATACATAAATTGGGTTGCCGATGTTTCAGGAAAAATAAAACCTCGGATGGGAGGTCCATAGGCCGGTCGATACATGACGGCCCTCAAGAAAATACAAACAGGCCTATGGACCTCCCATCCGAGGTCGTGGGCTGCGCATGTTAAAAAAGAAAGCCTAGACGGGGTAGCCCAAAACCCAGCTGATACTTGCTGCCCCAGTGATAATAAATGATACCTGCCAGCTCCCCGGCTTCGTTGTGAATTTATCTCCTATAGTAACTACGTTGAAGCACCTAAAAAATGTAACTATGTTGACAAACCCGTGGGCCCCAACGTCAGTATAGCATTAGGAGGAAGTATTTTTTCGATGAGGCACTTGCTTGCGTACGGCCATAGACCTGGTGGGTCCCGACTGTCCGCCTCTCCACGTACAGTCCTCTCCAGATTCCTCTCGTTTGTTCAGCATGTTCACAACGGCAGACAGCGGCGTCGCGGCGAGCGCACAAAGGCGCAGGAGGAGATCCGACCACCTGAGGAAGTGCCTTATTAGTAACGAAACAACTGAACTAGCCCAGTGGCCGAGTGACACTACCCGACAGCTGTTCCGCCCGGGTTCGATTCCACCTGTGCAGAGAAAATATCTCCAAATTTTTTGCCTCTGCCTTTATTGACATGTGGGTCCCAATTGTCATCTACGCACACCACGTCCTACACTTGCCAAAACTTCGTCCCTCGTTTTCTCTGTTTTTCGCACACTCGACATTGTGTGGGCATTTTGAAAATAGCATATCTTTTTGACTGTGCATCATATGAAGATGTGCTATGCATGAATGTTGATCAGCATGATGTTAACTGGCTGGTAGTTCCAGTTTCGACCATGAATAAAACTTCCAGCATGATGTTAACACTGTTTGAAAAGGCCGTGTTAATATAAATGCTCTGCCTCTGAAAGTTGCAGTTTCTTATCTGAAACTGAACTTGGAGTTTCTTATCTGAAACTGAAACTTGCAGTTTCTTCTCTGAGAATCACATTGTCTGCACTTTTATACTCCTATGAAACTACATTTTTTAAGTGCTAAAAATAGATCTCTAGAATTCATAAAATACTTCATATGCTCAATACTGCAAATCTGAAATTCAAAAGACATTCATATCTGAAAGTACTCTCAAAATACACAACACAAAACACAATTCACAACCTGCAAATACTAACAACCCTAAGCTCCTCCTGACAATTCACAACCTGCCCGACTATTGGTCTGGGGGGGCAATCCCTCCTATTCCTCGGCGGCAGACAGCCGCCCCGTGAGACGATGTGAACGGCGAGGGAGAGGATGGCGGGGAAGCGTCGTCGGGCCAACTGTTTTTCTCCTCTTGCAGTTGGGTTCGGTCGACGAAGACTCCACCGGCTCGCTCTGGCACGACACCCTCACAAACGGCACCCTGTAGATGCTCGATCCTTCAATCTCTGGTGGATGCTCCATCTGGGATCGATACTCCCACCACCGCTCCCTCACGATCGGATTCGGTGAATCTGTTTGCTCCATGGCCCAGAGGAGCAGCTCTATGTACTCCCGCGCGACTCCCTCCGGGAGTATCGCCGCCTTTTTGCTCTGTTGCAGATATTTGGCCATGGATGTCGCCGTCGCCGCTAGTTGGTCCTTGTTGTCAAACCAAGACTGTATCTCCAACATCCTAGCTAGCTTCACAGGGTCGCCGTCTGCGATCCTCACGTATCGGTTGTACTCCTCCATCGATCTACTTCTCCACAGCACCTTCACTCGCCGGCGGTGGTTTTTGAATGGAAGAGGAGAGGAGCAGCGCTGGTTTTGGTTTAGAACGGGAGAGGAGCGACGCTGGTTTTGGATTGGAACAGGAGAGGAGGGGCAGTGGTTTTGAAATGGAAGAGGAGAGGAGCGGCGCTGGATTTAGATTGGAACAGGAGAGGAGCGGCGGTGGTTTAAGAGGAGAAGAGCGGAAGAGCGGCGCTGGTCTTGGAAGTATTTTTTTGTTTTGCGTATTTTGGGTCAAAGTTTGACCACGTACTGTATTTGACAAGCAAAATGTGAATGCATGTCACCAAAAATTGTATCGTTTGGTTCGTATCTGAATGTACTTTCAAATTATATTATTTTTGCAACGTATAACATATATTTTATTTGCGAAAATCATGGTCAATTATGACCCAGAATAAAAGGGAGACTAGTTAATGTGGGGTCGCTTTCTTAATTGAAGGGTAAATTGATTTTGATTTTGATCCAGTCACAGCGCGCCGGCCCTCTCGTCCAATCCTAAATCGCTGCCGCACGCTCCTCTCCCTCTTCTCCATTGCAAAACCACCTCCTCTCCTCTCCATCATCTCCATTCCAAAACCACCGTCTCGCCTCTCCCTCTTCTCCATTGCAAAACCACCTCCTCTCTCCTCGGACGAGGATCCCCTGACGTAGCCCATCCTGCCATTGAGACACTGACACATGGGTCCCACCAAGCGCGGGGCCCACCTGTCAGCGACCGAAAGGCAGGGGAACCTCTCCTCTCCATCATCTCCATTCCAAAACCACCGTCTCGCCTCTCCCTCTTCTCCATTTCAAAACCACCCCCTCTCCTCTCCATCATCTCCATTCCAAAACCACCGTCTCGCCTCTCCCTCTTCTCTATTGCAAGACCACCGTCTCTCCTCCCAGCTTCCAAAGCTAGCACCGGACCACTCAGAAGGACATCTATGGAGGGGATGCAGCAGCGAATCAGGCAGATCGCCGGCGGCGACCAGGCAAAGTTAGCCAGGTTGAAGGAGATCCTTACTTGGTTTGACAATGAGTGGGAGATTTCGAGGATGGTGAGGGCCATGTGGCAATGTATGCGAAAGAGCAAGACGACGGCGATGAGGGCGGTGATGTACTCTTTGGCAGCAGTCACGCCGCAGTCCTTCGATTTCATCGAGTATCTCCTCTGGGCGATGGAGCAGATAGATTCGCCTGAGGCGAAAGTCAGGCGGAGGTGGTGGGCGTACAGGTCGAAGGTCGAGCACCCAGAGGATAACGAATCGATTGAGTACGGTGTGCCGTTCGTGAGGGTGCAGAGCCAGCCGGAGCCACAGGAGTATTCGTTCTCCCACCGCAAGAGGAGGCCGGATGGCGCGACGTCGCTTCCCCGCCGTTCTCCATGGTTCCCTCGACGCTCGCCTCGTTTCAACGGCGTCGGTAGGGTTTAAGGTAAGCTTCGCACTAACCTAATCTTCCATCTGCTCATGCTTACAATCAGTGTGACAACTAATAAAAATCATGCTTACAATCAGTCTCGGAGTACTACGCCAATCACCCTAAAATAGCTCTGGACCTTTGGGTCAAAGTTGTGACACTGTGTACAAATAAAGAAAAATAAATGGTGCTTCTTTCAGAAAAGAGTACACCCCTAGAAAACTGCCAATATAAGCTATTAGTATTTTTTAAGTCTAAGCTACTAGTATTTGGTTAGAGGATTTGCTGCCGAGAAAGATCCGTCCACAGTGAGCGCCACACATCCCACTGATGGTGGTGGATGCCAATGCTTAGATGGAGCAGGGTTGGTGTCGGTAATTTTTACTTGGCACCTCGCACTCTGCATATATGCCGGTTCCATCCGTACATTTGTGCAGTTCCACCAAAATGCAGCTGAATAACCCTATTTGCACAGATAATGAAAAGGCGTGATTAGATTATAGTGGCACTAGTTGATGAAACATACACTAATAAACAGAAGAAAATATTACATCATACTGGAAATCGACCCAAGTCTCCCCGATACACCTTCTGCCAGTGATGAACATCAGTGTACAGCGGTAGTACAAGGAGGGGCCTTGAGACATTCAAATCTCTATTTTTGTGCAGATCAACTAAAATTAAGCACCCCAGTTTGCAGAAACGCTTAAACATTAAAAATGGGACTAGTTGATGAAACATACATTACCAAAGAGAAGCACTTTCTTTATCTACATTGGAAATGAAATGATAGAGAGGACACTCGCTCTATTTTAACTGTATTATTACTTCATTTTATCAGTGACACTAGGGTCGAGCAGGTGGCAAACGAGGTGTACCGTGCGTTGCAAGGATGAAGGCCGGGGGTGCTTAGACTGGGATGCTGAAGCTGGCTCTTTCAGTCCCTATCTTCCCCCTGATGTTTCTGTGGTAGCATTTGGGTTGTAATCCAAACTTGGTCGAGCTGGTGCTGCGTCCCCCTACCTGCCTAGCTTATGTGGCGAACTTGTGTCCTGCTAGTACTCAGTCCGTTCTAGTAGTAGTTGCATAACTGCCCATTTACACTGAGATGTTGTCGGATAATGGTTTTCTATGGTTGGGTTTCTGTAATGAAATCGGAGGGAACCCCCTGTTTTGATATATTAAAAAAACAGTGGCACTAGCGGTGCCAAAACATTGCCTCAAATTAATAGTGCCACTAGATTAAGGTGCAAAATAATAACATTACTGCTTTATCATGGCAGTGCCAAAACAGTAGCACAAGAGCAGGATCAACATGCAGGATCTTTGGCAAACGGTAAGAACAAAAAGGAACATACCTCGTGATGGGAACCATATCTGCAGTCAACGCCATCGTAGAAGGGATGACACCAGTCACCAACATGGATGATTCAATTCATGGGACCTTTTGGTGCAGTTCACCTAAAATGAAGCAATGCCGCATGAGCTAGCAGCTTCTTCTTCTTCTTTTCTTAAGAAAAGGGCTGCAGCCCCGGTACCATTTCCATCAGAAAATGAAACCCACAGAGCTTCTTCTTCATTAGTTGCAATAAAATTGAGCAACATCAAGGTTGGTCGTGAAGCTCCTAGAGAGTAGGCGGACCAGGACAGTTGCATCTCTAACGAAAAGAAGCAACTAACTTAATGGGAAATTTAGCAGGACATGAAAAATAGTGCCATTGACTCATATTACTGGAGGCATTACATTGAAAACAACATTGGTTTAACGTGTCCTTACTTTTAACAGTGTGACTGCTACATTTTACCAGTGGCATTACCTAAGAGCAGCTCGGGGCAACAAACATCAGAAGAGGATATCTGGGTTGCTCCCATTTTTGTTCGGTATATAGCCACCTTATACTGTGTGAGGCTAGGAAATCTAGTGCTGGACTTACTCTGTTGACTTGTCCCCCAGTTCCCACTTTCTTTCCTTTTTCATCCAATAGATCGGGTTTATATTGAGTTTGTATTGCGCTCCCTTTATTTCCCTATTAGACCTAGAGACCAGTTGGATAGCCAGTCTGCTACTTTTCGCCCCCATTATTTCCTCTTTTGACCAAGCCCTAGATTCAGGTAACAAATCTTCCCCCACCCCCACCCCTTTCTTCCTTGTTTGAACCAAGTACTACTAGATTCAAGTGCATGAACTAGTTTTACCTCTTAACAGTAAAAAATTAGGTGGTTTTCGAACAGCCGATCGATCCTATCTACACGAGGGGGCCTGAGAAATAGTAAAAGATACAAATGCAGGACGTCAGGAGCTCGGGAAGTAGAGAAAGGCCGGTTTCGAAGGAAGTTATACCTGAGGGTCACCGGGATGTCGCTAGGTGGGCGGCGGGAGGCCGGATCTGCCCACACTACGGCAGCGAGGAAGAAGGGGTGGGAGGCCCTCCCTCGCCAGCGATGCTTGGGAGAGAACGGCAAGGCACGCTGATCGGGACGCGCTGGCGGTGGGTACGAGCCGTCGCTGAGGACGACCGCGTGAATGCTGCACCTTCTCACCTTCCCCGGCGGAGAGGATCCGGCTGGATATGTGACCAGCGGTGAGTAGAGAGAGAGTGTGTGGCCACCGTTGTCATGTTTAGATCTGGAGAGGACGAGACAGTGTGAAGAGAGCAACACTAGCAAGCAAGCGCGGAGGCTCCTGCCTATATAGTGGAGTACTAGTTTTCTTTTGTCTACCGGCCGGAGCCGGCTTGACCTCGGCAATGGCTGTCGAGAAGTCTTCATGCATGTGCCCCGGAGGCGCAGTTGTCGTCATTTTGATCTGAAGCACCGGATTATAACATATAACACGAAAAAATGCCACATGACAAGAAATCATAACCTCACTGCCCAAAAGAGACAAGATGAATCTCGACGGACAAACTAGACGAGGATGAAAGCTCAAATTAAAGATAAACTCGTAGAAAAGGGGTCCGTCGATAGATGTCCTAATTAACATAGCTAGCTTGACCTAGATGGCAGCCGAGTAGTCTTCGTGCATGTGCCCCCAATGACTAGCCCAACTCAGTTGTCGCTGTTTAACCCTCGCAGTGATCCGAAGCACATGACACCTAATTTTGTGAGATGACAAGAAACCTTGTTTTAGATTTTTCACTAGAACTACAGCCCTGTACAACACAGCCTGCACGATATGTAGATGATAGCCAATCCAGGCGTGTCTGCTGGAGTCTGGTCACATGCATGGACGAACTGATCTTCCGTGTCTTGCAGGGATCGTCCAGGTACCAACGTATGTACTTCTATTAACTCACCCGACTTGCGGGGCCGAGGAGTGTGCCTATGGTCGGTTCTCAATTGCGGTCCCAGATGTGTGTGCAAACGCAATATGACGCGCGTTCCATTCAGAGAGCGGCGTGCCAGACCGACCGACCGACCGTCTGGGGTGCGATGCGAACGCAACGGGCGTGCTGTATACTCTGTACATGTGTACCGCCGTTTTCTTGAGGCTTTGCTCCATGGCGCAATCCATGGATACAAAATTAGTATACTATACTATTTAAAAGTCGAGGGCGGGGCTTTTCCCGTGCGGTAGGCGGGGCAGTTCCGCCTAGTCGGTTCGACAGAGACGCGAGAAGATGAGGGAGTAGGCTGCTACAAATGTAGAGTTGTGTGATTTGACAGTGAGTTACTGCTGGACAGGTGGGGCCCGATGATTTGACTTGCCATTATCATTTTAACTGCGACGCTACGACCGGCTTGAGTCTCCCGATTCCTGACCACCTCCATACAGGTGCCTCTCCCGATGCTCCACCATGTAGAGGCTGGCTCTTGCTTGAGAGCCCACTCCTCCACTTTTTCCTTGCTTCTTTCCCCCACATATGCAAAAATGCCATGTGAAGCGGGCTTATAGCCCACTATTGTACTTGATCCTACAGGTGCTAAACCTGCCACATAGGCATAAAGTCTGATGTGGCAAGTTAATTAAGAAGAGAGAGACTAGTTTGGTGACCCCAGGAAGAAACGGTGATAAGCGCGTGTACCTAGATGAAGCAAACTTAGCAACAAAAAACTAAGCACCTATGCATTGGGGACTTGAGTTGCTAAGCCATTTAATGCCCATAGCACCTCATCTAAGCACCATTTCATTGGAAGAGGTCACTCCTTGGCAAATGCAATAAATACTATGAAGAAAGAGATAGAGAGAAGTAAACAAAAAATACTCTCATAGCCAACCTTATAGCTAACCTTGTTGTATGAGTGACAAAGTGATGACTATGTATGACATGCCAACATCAGATAGCCTAACGCACCGTGTTAAATCTCCAAGGGCGCGACCGCGCGAGCGAGGCGACGATCGTGGTAGGCGCAACCATGATACGGGCTGCTGGCAGCCCTTGGATCTGAGATCGAACGGTCGCGTGCTAAGTTGCTGAAAATTTGCAAAATAACCCTCCAGGATAGGATATTCACCCATAGGTCTAGAATCATGCCATGCAACCATTCAATCTCAGATCCAAGGGCTCTCGGAAGCCCATATCATGGGAGAATGGAAAGCTTCGTATCACCTGTAATTTTCCCAACGCTCGACATGACATCGAAAGCCATTTAATTGGGCATCGAGTAGACATGACATCTAGTTGGGCCCCCATAGTACTGTGCATGAATCCATTTATCCACCAGGCAAGCCACTACCCTGCCATTTGCACACCCACCCCCCCCCCCCACTCGACACTTTTACAATCGATAAACCGCTCCTATTCGTCCCGTCCTTTCACATTACGGCAGTTCCACTAATCCTAACCCTCCTCCCAAATCCATGGCGTCCCAAATCTCCATGATCGGTGGTGAGTACAAGGTTAGAACCATCATCGGCGATGAGTTCGACGTCATCTACACCCGTTCTTCCGCAACGGTGAAAGAATGCCTTGCTCGCTTCAAACGCATGTTCAAAAACTCAAATGATGAGTGGGTCGCTGGGCTAGATGTTGAGTACACCACAGTCCTGGGAAGCGAGAAGAAACTAAAGGAGGCAGAGAAGAAGAAGCCCGCCGTGATACACAACTAGTGGCATAAATAATAAGAACCCAAGAATTAAATAGGGCTAATTTCTTTATTTCTTTATCCCTTTGTGTGCGAAACAATATATGCTGCCTCTCGCCAGATTTTCTTTACAGAGGCAACATAGAACTATATGAGTGCCCTGTTAAATTTTGGAATTATTCCGGGTTCATTTGGCCTTTTTTATACTTTAATTGAGTTTCTGGTCATTTAATGTGCATAATTCAAATTTGAACTACAAGCACATGCTCCCGAGCACCAAAGTTGACTGAAAAATCACATGTGTGTCCTCGGGTGAATTTCTAGGTCCCATGCAAGAAATGGGAATGAAATTCAAACATCTGGGTATCGTGGTTCGGCCGAGAACATTGAGAAGCTTGGTTTTAAAATTCTTGTAAATCCAAAACACACCTGAAAATCATGAAACTTGGCATGGTGTCATGTCATGGTACTACCATGCTTGGTAAAAAAATTGCAGAATAGGAACAAGTTTTGGTATAAGTTTCTTGCAAACCGGAGCTTCTCTCAAGAAGGCTGATGGTTCTGAGAGGGAACGTGTCACCTTTGTGTGCATAATTCAAATTTTAAATACAAGCACATGCTGCAGTGCACCAAAGCTGGTTGAAAAATCACATGTGTGTCCTCGGGTAAATTTCTGGGTCCCATGCCAGAAATGGGAATGAAATTCAAACATCTGGGCATCATGGCTCGACTGGAAACATTGAGAAACTTGGTTTTTGATTCCTGTAATTCTGAAACACGCATGAAAATCATGAAACTTGGCTTGGTGCCATGACATGGCACCAAAATGTCGTGGTAATTTTGCTGTCCGATTTGCGAAGGCGCACACATTAACAATCAACAAAGTCATTTTGGAACAAGTGTTGTCACGTTACAATCGGAAACACAAGTATTATTGAAACCGTGGGCGTTCTATTTACCATTTACGTGCCGCCACACGTCCCCTTTTTTATTAGCTAGGAGGCGCCGTGCAGGGTAGCTATTTGAGTACGGGAGGCGTGCGATCAGACCCCTGCGCGTGCTTATCGGGAGGAGAGCCCTTTGACCTCCATCTGTCGTCCACCTCTCTCCCAAGGTCTCCATTAATGGCGCCCGAGCCTCTGTTTAATGGCGTGGAAATGTCTCACTCGACTGAGATTTAAGAGAGAAAAAAGAAAATCCAAAAAGAAAATATTGCACGGATCTTGATGTAAGATCCGACGGACCTATATAGCATCTACTGCGACTTATAGCAAGACTGATGAATATATATAAGGACAATGAGAGTGGATAATAATTGTCTTACATAATTAGGAAGATAATTAAAAAAGCCACATGCGGCTATGCCCGAAATACACAAGGGCAAAAGAAGAAGGAAGACGCATACAACGATCTGGCTCGCTGAGCTCTACTTTCTTTATGCGCTCCAGGTCGCGGAGACTAGTTCTTGCGGCGGGCAATGATCTCTTTCATCAGTTTCATGTCCTTAATACGTTGCTTGGCAGCATCCATGGATACATCCACCAGCCTGTTGCGCTCGATGTGGAGCATGGCATTCTCGTCCATAAGTTTCTCGATGATGACGCCCGTCCTCTGCAACACGGCAGCGGTCTCCTCCTCCTCCTGCTTCGCCCTTCCGGCGATCTTCGCCCTCAATAGGTCGCGCTCGCCCCGGAGCTTCGCATTGCCCTCCCCCAATTGCCGGATGATGCCGATAGCCTCGTCCTGCATCCTCGCCTAGCCGGAGATCTGATCCATCTGGCTATGGACTACCGCATGCATGCGCCTATAAGAGTCCTCGCCTGCCCACGAGAAATTTTCCCAGGCCGCCGCTGCGCGGCGGGACCTCCCTGCTGCTTCGGCGGCGCGGCGGGACATCTTTGCTGCTTCCGCGGCGTGGCCAGACCAATCTGCTACATCGACGTCGCGGCGGGACCTCCGTGCTGCTTCGGCGGCGCGATGGGACCTCTGTGCTGCTACTGCTGTGCGGCTGGACATGTCGGCTGCTTTCGCGGCGAGGCGGACATCTCGCGTGCTTCCTCTTCCATGCTCACCTCTCCCTGGTGCAAACCTCTCGACCCAGAACTCACGCTGGCTATGGCTTGATTGACTTGATTGTTTTTTGTGGATGAGGAGTTGAGGAGGAATGTGCAGTCATCTTAGCATAGTAGTATTTATAACCGAGTACTACTAATATGCTTCTAAGTGGGAAACCGTTTAGGTTGTGATCGGTGTGAACAGGTTTGCAATTAAATATAGCGTGGTAGTAGTAGTAATTTGGAATGTGACGAGACGCGCTCAAAATTTATTGACGGTTCTAGTTTTGAAGTGCAGCACTATTCCCGGATGGCATAACGGCGGCACGTTTTCTCGGCCGTGGTGTAGCATATGCCATGGTACTAGTTCTTTTCCTACTGCTGTGTACGTGCAAAAACTGGCACCGTTGGATACATATCTTACGCTTGGCGTTCGACAGGAATAGCCTCGTGGCGAGCTATAGACTAGTCTTTTTTTCAGACGCATTACACCTATCTCTCGGGACTTCTCGCACGCACCATCACTGCTCCCTAGGTCGATGCCACCCACATACAGTTGTACTCTGAGAAGAGGTGCACGCACGCACTCGTCCTCTCTCTCTCACACGCATCTGTAGCTACGAATTGTAGTGTTCTCAACCATCCTATTGGCTCTATCATAGGTTTCACGTTGCTCCTTGGCCTTGAGATTGAGATGTTTTAAACGCGGAGGCTAAGATGGAGGCGCGAGGTTTTGGTTAATGTGCGGGCCGCACACGGCACCAACACGACACGAGCTTCGTCTGCCTGGTGCGCATGCAGTCGGGTGAGTTGTCCAAGTATAGACACAACCAGGCCCTCGTTGGTATCCGCGCCTCGACTTTGGCTGGTCATAGTGGAGAGTAACATAGACCAGTTACTAGTCTATGTTACTAGTACCTTCATAGTTGATAGTGTCATATAGTATATGCATAATTTGGTGATGAGCGCTCTCTATATGTACCACCTTTTTTCTTTAATTACATCTTGTTAGTTTTGCTCCATGGTGCAAACCATCGATACTACTATTGTACAAATGTATTCATTTTTTAAAAGGCTAGAGGGCGGGGCAGTCTAGCTTGGTCCTTTTCATGAGAGGCGAGGGCCTTTGTGATTTGACGGCTCATTACTGCTGGAAGGCGGGGCCTTATGATTTGACTGCTCGTATAAATGTGCCGACGACCTGAGGAGGACCAAAGAACCGTGCGGTGTACTCAAGTTTTCCACTGGAGTACGATGGAGGAGCACGAAACACGGTAGCCCAGTGCCATATCCTCTACTCTCTACTCTTATTATATATTACTAGCAAGAGGCATTGTTCTATTGGCGATAAAGAATGATCTAATTTGCTAGTCATCTCATTTTTAGCATTGTTCTATTCATCCCTCACAGATAAGATGACACGTGCGGCGAAACACCCGAAGCAAAATAAGAAACATAGGAGCAAAAGAAGAAGGAGGATTATCACCCCCAAAAAAGAAGGAAGACGCACACACAAGTCTGGGGCGTTGCTCTCACTACATGAAGGGTTGCTGGCCACGGAGTCATAACTGCTTCTTCATCGCCTCCATGACCTCCATCTCCTTGCGCGTCTCCTCCGCCATCTTCATCATTGTGTCCATGACGCGGGATTTCTCGACGCGAGCCTTCATCATCTGTTCCACGGCCACATTACGAACCTTGATAGCAGCCGGTGCTCGATGCGGAGCTTCGCCAACTTCTCCTTCTGTTCCATGACGAGGGCCTGCAACATCTTCATCGAGGAACTACTATTCTCATGCAGCTTCTTCCAGCCGGCGTTCTCCTCCTTCTGCAGGTCAAGCTCGTGCAGAGCTTCGCCTTGTCCTCCTGAAGTTGCAGGATTTCGCCGGTCGCCTTCTGCTCCGAGGCAATGATCTTCTTCAGCAGCATCACCAAGCCGGCGGTCAACTCCCCCTGCTCATTGAGCTCAGCGGGCATGTCGTCGAGGCTCTCCTTGAACAGCTCCACCAAGCCGTGGATGAACTCCTTCTGCTTATTGAGATGATCGGGCATGCCGTCGAGGGATAACGACTCCAGCGCCGCCAGCTCGGCATGTTCGCCACCGCGTCTAGGGCGCTCCTGGGAGCCATCGCCTTCCCGTGAGAGATCGTTCGAGGTCTCTGCGTGGCGGCGAGCCCTCTCCTTTTTTCCGCAGCCTTGGTTGCCGCTCCCTTGTTACGAGTAGTTCTCGACCTAGAGATCTGCACACCGGCCATGGCAAGGACGGGCGAAGAAGGAGGACTTATGAGGAGGAAGGTAGAGTAATTTTCGGTTAGGTAGTTCCCCTTTTTATAACCTAAGTACTAGCACTAGTACTAAAACCTGCATGGTGGGAACACGTTCAGGTTTGGTACGTACTGGTAGGTGTGAGCAGGCTTGCACTTAATTTTAGCACTAGTACTTTCGAATATGATGGGAACAAGGTAAAGATTAATTGATGGTTTTTGGTTTCGAGGCCCGAAACGGCTCCCAATGAGTTTAGTGGAACATAAATTTCAAGTAGACTACACTGCTCAGATGCGTAAATATTATGTTACTGTCAAAAACAGGCACAAAATACGAAGGAGACCGATGGAAGTACTACTATCAACCCATGATTTAACTACTCGCATGCGCGCAGTGGAGTAGTAATCTCTTTCTTCCGCCCTCACGTCCACTCAATTTGCATGCGCTGTATTAATTGACCATCAATGAAGTGAAGGACTTTACACGCGTCAAATTATCACATGGGGTGGATCTTGGTACAAAATTGCGTCCGCCCGTGTACCCGCGTGTGCGTGCGAGGGAATGAGTGCGTGCGTGGCATGCGTGCACATCTTCGCTTCGTGCATGTACCGCCAGTGCGGCTCAGGGAGGACGTGTACATTCTTCTGGAACCAGCAGCACGTCACTGTGATCAATCCACACAAGGATGTCGCGACAACGCCTCCACATGTGCCACGTGGCTTCATGAACTGTAAGAGAGACACTGTGTAGCGTGCCATTGTGTTTTGCACATACTCGAAGTACTAGTAAGGTACACGTGCATTGCACGCGTCAGATTTTGCAACCAAACTACGAATAAATACCACACTGTAGCATGTAATCTCTTCGTTTAGTTCTTATAGTTCACCTCTTTCAAAATCAATTAGTTTTTATAAAAACCTAGGGCCTCTTTGATTCATAGGATTTCCAAAACGCGGGAATAGGAAGAACATGGGATTAGAGTGGAATGTCGTCTTGAATCCTACAGGATGGTACGAGTGTTTGATTGTGCATAGAAAAAATGCATAATTCTTTCAAAGAGGTTTGAGTGGATGGGATGTTCCCTACGAAATCTAGTGCAAATGAATCATATGGAAAAATTCCTATGGTTTACAATCCTACGAATCAAACAACCAAGATAGGAAAAATTCCCAAGGATTAGAATCCTCCAAAATTCCTTCGAGAATCCTTTGAATCAAAGAAGCCCTTAATATATTTTATGATTCATGGAATTGTGCGTTGTAAAGCATAAAGTAAAAACAAATAATGGCAATTCAACTAGAAAAAAAGTCTGGGCAGTTATGATACGGAAGATTCTAGAACAAAGGAGAACCACTGTTGTTTTGAGATTTGTGCATTATGCTTAAGTTCAACCATGGAGTCTACTAGATTGTACATGTGGCAAAATCCGGTGGGGCCTAGAAGATGGTGCGAGGGGCCGAGTGGAGGGAGACTATGAAGGAGTGCACAACTGCGAGATTAATATTTAGAGAGAGGGGGCGAGAATGTGCGCTGTTGCGCGCACTGGCGGAGCCATGAAAAATGTCCCATGAGCTAGGGGGGCAAGCATTGCTAATCCTTTACGAGGAGGGCCAATTCATCAACTTAAACCATTTTTACCAGCAATTGTCTAATGATCACATTCATATTAGCCTCGATATATAGTGATGTTAGGGGGGCAGGGCCCTTGCTGCCCCCTGTCTTCGCCATTGTGCGCGCGTCTGAGAGATGAAGCGGAAGGCATGGATGATGAGAGGGGGGTGTTGGATATATAATTAATGTGGGTGTATTAGCTATATATGTAATCCTATATAGAGAGGTATAGATTGATCGATGTGGACGTGGGAAAGAGGGTGAGACCTCACTAGATATATAGATTGATCGGTTTATGTGGAAAACTATGAAAGACCTAGCTATATACACACACACATAGAGGAACATCGATCGTTGTGCATGCACGTGAGAGATAAAGAATGCCCGATATGATGGAGAGGGGTGTGTGTGTGTGTGTGTGTGCCTTCATGGGAGACCGACCTGAAGAAAAAGATTGCATGTGTGCGATGGATAATGCTGACTGGTAGTGTGTGTGCATGCATGCACGAGAGAAAGTTAGTGGTACAATTATAAAGAGAAGACCAATGTGTGGGTGTAAAAGACTAGGTGAGGTCATAATCAATGTAAAGTTGAATTGAAATATTTGAATAAGAGATCATGATGTTTGAAACCCATGCATGCATGAATATAACGGAGATCTGCACGATGTGGTTTGGAAACGAGCATGTTGCAATGTATACACATTGAACAAGGTCAGATTGGTTTGAATTTGAGATACCGATGGCAGACATCGTTTGGCCACATTGAATCCGTGCATGGACACACTATTCTAATTGGAGATGATGGGTGGCTTTCGCATCACATATCTATATCTATACCCCTATATATATTATATTTTATATTTTTTATATAGTGTGCGGATAACTTTAACTTTGAAAGATGTTCGTTGGATGAGGCCAATCTGATGGTGCAGAGCTGGCAAATTTGAGCACTACTGGCCGTTGGATATCATCTAGATTCCACCAGATTTTGCCACATGTACAATCTGGAAGACTCTATGGTTGAACTTAAGCATAATGCACAAACCTCAAAACACAAGCACTTCTTCTTTGTTCTAGAATCTTCCGTATCAGAATTGCCCAAATGTTTTTCTACATGATTTGTTTTTACTTTATGCCTTACAACGCACAATTCCATGAATCTTAAAATAGATTAGCTTTCTTATAAAAACTAGATGATTTTGAATGAAATGAACTATAAGAATTAAACGAACATCTACATCATGTATATATGACTCAAAGCTTACATGCTATAATGTGGTATTTATTCATAATTTGGTTGCCAAATCTCATGCGTGCAATGCACGTGTACCTTACTAGTCTAAATGGTGTATGTGTGTGTTGTGCGTGTTAAACACATTGTACGTAGTATATCATACTAGTCTAAACTGTCTTTTTTTGGTACACGTTAAGCTTGTTCTCCCAAAATTTCAAGCCGCGCCTTGTTATGCCGAAATTTCAAGCTAGCGTCTCTCTCTATCATGCTGCAAAACTCCAGCCTCTTCAACCCGCGCCTTGTTAGCTCGAAATATTTAAGATATATCTTTGTCTCGTTGTGCTCCGACAACTCCCTCCATCTCAATCCGCGCCTTGCTATTCCAAAATTACAACGCGCACGAAAACTCCCACACCTGTGAAATCCTGACACGCGAAATGCCCGTGATACCCCTGAACCGAAAGAACCGCCTCAAATCAGTGGGGGTACTTTCGTAACTTACCCCACATTTCGAACAAGCGCGTCCCTAAGCCATGGTTCCCCTCCCATCCCATCCGCCCACCCATTCATACACCAAGGTCGGCAAAACCCGCGAAGCCCCACACCCTCCTCCGTCCGCCACCCAGCCGGAGCCTCTTCCCCGACGACGACGTCCATAGCAACACCTCGACGTCCCTCATCCACCGTACCAGATGAGGATCCGTCGTCGATCTGGTCATCCCGCCGGTTCAGCCACCCCGTCCTCCACCTCCAAGGAGCTGCCCCGACGTTCCCCTCGTCTTTCGCGCCACCTCCATTCCCACACCACCGTCTTCACCTGCACCACCGGAAGAGCATCATCATCACCGTTTCCTTGGATGTAGCTGCGGCCTAATCGGCACCACCAAAGAGGTTGTACATTAATCGCCGCATTTTCTTCTTGATTCGATCTCACGGTGCTGCCGGCGCTCAGTCCCGAGCCGACACGGCGCGGCTCCAGCCACGGCGGCGTCGCCGGCCACTTCCTCCACGGTGTCGCTCCCTCGGCGGCGACGTCCACATCAGTAGGAGCTGCTGCTGCTTTAGCTCTCGCTCGCGCTGCTGCTCTGCTCTTGCTCTCGGTCCCCTACCTGGTCTGCTCTTGCTCTTGCTCTTGCTCTTGCTCACGCTGCTGCTCTTGCTCTTGCTTGCGATGCTGCTCCAATTTAGCTACACTTCAGTCGACTGAATCGACTTTTGGGTCAGTCGATTTTTAGGGGGTGGGGGGCTCGCTGGAGTTAAGGAAGAACCAACCGCAACGGGAAGGGGGGCTCGCCGGAGAGGTACCCCACTATCAATCTTAGGGTTCAGGGTGGGGGCGGTGGTCGCCAGCGGTGGTGGGGCAGTGGCGTGGGGATTGCCGGAGAAAAAGCTTGGCACGGGGGGGCCTACAGGGATGGCCGGGGCGGCGGCGGACCGGCGGTGGGGAGTTTTTTCGGGGCGGGCGGCGCGGCGCACCGCCGGCCGTGGGTGGCGGGGGGCGGCTGTTTGGCCGGTGGTGGCTGGCAGCTCAGGGGGGTGGAGGTTGAAGATGAACTGCAGGCCCTTGATTTTGTATCCAACGGCTGCAAAATCGACTGACCAGGGATGAAAAAGTCAGTCGACTGACTTGTAGCCTCACCTCTAGTGCATTCAGTTTCGACAGTAAAATTCAGTTTCGATAGCAAAATTCAGTTTCGACAGTTAAGTTCAGTTTCGACAGTTAAGTTCAGAGATGAGCGGCTGATGTATACATCTAGCACTTTGTGGTTATGTATTTTACGTCATCTATTGGAGATGCTATTAGAATTCCACTCCGGTTAACATTGTCTCTCTTGTCCTGCTTCGGCCTCGGCGTCGTACAACTCACCGGAGCTGCTCCAACAATGAAACTCTCCATCACAACGGAGCAGTACCTCGGGCTCCATCTCCAGACGCCTAAGATCTTCTTCCCCTCCTCCGACAGCCAAGTCAGCCAGAGCATCCTCACCGGCCAACCCAATCACGCTGAGATCGACATGGCTTCGCCAAAGAGGTTGTACACTTCTTGTGGTTTGACTTAATCTCACCATGTTTCTTTGCATCCTATGATCTTCCAATTCTTGTGAACCAAACACCCAGATTGGCAGAAATCCAGTGTTTTTAAATTCTCTGTTTTGCACATGCATTCCTATCCTATTCCTGTCTATTTCCTATCCCTGCATTGTTAGAATCCTTAAATTCAAACAAGCCCTTACACAATTACTTCTGTTACAGATATGTGTCAAAGAAAACCTTGTGTGGTTTGTCCTGCTCCTGCGGTGCTGTGTTCCACCCCAGCTCAGCTGCTCCAATGACGGAAGGGTTCACCACAGTAGGGATCCGCTCTCCAGACTGTCTTGTGTTGCCTCAGATCTTCTTCCCCGCCGCCGGCAGCCACGACAACTGCATTACCATCATCAACTGAGCAGATGACCTTGAGGACTACACGGGTCCGCAAGAGAGGTCGCACTCTTCCGTGTCTGCTTACGTTATGCATCGCTTAATTTGATGACATGCTACTTTATCGTCGTGTTCACCTATTAGACTCCGACTCAGGTCCAAACTTATGCTGAAACTTGAGTTTTTAAATGGTTGTGGGGTACATATTGGGGCAACAATCAGTACTATCTGTCTACTATCTGGTTAATCTCGGGTGTCTACTATGAGTTTCATGTTGGGTGCAAACAAACATTAAAGGGGCCATTATCTGTATTTTTTAACTAAAGCTATTATCTACCTTCTATCATTTGTTTTGGGTCTATCCACAGTTTGCTACCATCACTCTGGATTTGTGCATGCACTCCTTACATAATCTCACTATGTTTTATTCCTATGCATGTCAGTTATTGTACACAATGGAACTGAACATGTAGAGCAAAAGAGACGAGCCTTGCGTGGCAATAAAACTTCATGCAGACGTCGCTCCATGGTGGGCGCAAAGGCAGCCCCCCCTCTACCCATTTCGGTTCGTAATCAAGAGGAAGATAACTGTTCTGAGGGGGATTCAGAAGCAGAAGACCACTCCTATTTACCCCATGAGGTCTTCGCACTAACTTGGCATGCTGATGTTGGTAATATCATGCATATGGTGCCTTGCATTGCTTACTATATACATTAAAGATGTCATCTGCTTAGTTTAGACATGCTTTGTGTCAATGCCCTCTGTTTAGTTTCTTTGTCGTATATGTGAATCATGCAATGCCATCTTGTTTAGCTAGGCATCATATATGTGAATTTTACAATGCCACCCTGGTTAGCCAGTCATCTTATATGTGAATTATATCATGACATCATTTTTTTATTACGTGTTAAATTTATCAACAATTTTAGTACATTCAATTACTCTTCCTGTGCATCAGCCATTCGGCACGGTCATGGAAAAATCTGGAGTGGAAACAAGGTCTTCAGAGCAGACAATGCTATCTGACAAAGCGCATGTCTTGCTGGTTACAGATAGCTCCTCAGAGGAGGATTCAGAGACAGATGACCAGTCCTATCCCCCCCCCCCCCCGAGGTGCATGCTCTAACTTGGCAGGGTTATGATGCTCATATCGTGCGTATGGTATCTTGCATTGCTATGTCATTTGCTTAGTTTAGACATGCTTTGTGTGAATGCCACCTGTTTAGTGTATAATTACCATATATGTGAATTATGCAATGCCATCTTGTTGCAAGACATTATATATGTGAATTATGCAATGCTATCTTGTTGCAAGGCCTTATATATGAGAATTATGCAATGCCATGATGTTTAGTCAAGCGTCATATATGAGAATTATATCATGCCGTCCTTTTTTTGTATTTCTCATTGCTTTTGTCGACAATGTTTGTATATTCAACTGCTCTTCCTGTGCATCAGCCATTTGAATTGGTGATGGAGAAATCTGGAGTGCAAACAAGGTCTTCAGAGCAGACAATGCTACCTGGTGAAGCAGATATCTTGCTGGTTACAGATAGCTCTTCAGAGGAGGATTCGGAGGCAGATGACCAGTCCTATTATCCCCCTGAGGTGTATGCTCAAACTTGGCACGGTTATATTACTCATATCATGCATATGTTGTATTGCAATGCTTAGTTTTTACATCATATACACGATATTGAATGCCATCTCCTAAGTTGACACATCATATATGCGATTGCCCTCTGCTCATTTCCTTAGTATATAAATCATATATTTGAATTATATCATGCCATGATGTTTACATAGATAGCATGTATCCAAATTATGACATGCCAACCCATTTTCTAAAGACATAATATAGTTATATCATCTCATCTTGTTCACATAGTCATCATATTTTGGATTATGTCATTCTATCCATGAATTATATCATGCCATCATGTTTCCATCGACGGTATGTTTGTGATTTATGGCATGCCAACCACTTTAATAGACACATCGTATAGTTATATCATGTCATCATGTTTACATAGTCATCATATTTTGAAGTATGTCATTCTATCATGTTTAATTAGCCAACATACATGTGAAATTGTGTCATGCTATCCTGTTTAATTAGCCATCATATATGTGAAATTATGTCCTGCTGTTCTGTTTGGTTAGACAACATAAATGTGAATTATTTCATGCCCTGCTTTCTTCCCTACTATCCATTGCACCTGTCTATCTTACAATGTTTGTACATTCAATTACTTTTCTTGTTTATCATCCATTTCAATTGGAGGGGGTGATTGCAGTATCTGTGGGAGTGAAAACACGGTCTTCAGAAAAGATCGTGCTACCTGTCGATGGAGATAGAACCACGGTTGTACTTGCCCAAGAACCAGCCCCACCACACCTAACCCAGACTCACGCAGATTGTACCCCTACCCAGTTGGACAGAGAACCAGCTACACCCCTTCTAACCCCAACCCCAGCAGATAGTAACCCAGTTCCCATTGACACAGCACCCTCTCCACCACAGAGCACCCAAACACGAGCAGTTAGTAAGGCAACTGCAGTGCCCAAAGCACGAGGACCACCACTCCGAACCCCAAGTCAACACTTAAAGCAGAAGAAGAATTGTTCTCAGGTCAGGTTCTGTAGCTATGGTTCATACTACTTTGCTCTTGCATTGCTACATCTTGAGCACTGCGTTGGTTTTCCCTTGAAGAGGAAAGGGTGATGCAGCAAAGTAGCGTAAGTATTTCCCTCAGTTTTTGAGAACCAAGGTATCAATCCAGTAGGAGGCCACGCACGAGTCCCTCGCACCTACACAAACAAATAAATCCTCGCAACCAACGCGATAAGGGGTTGTCAATCCCTACACGGTCACTTACGAGAGTGAGATCTTATAGATATGATAAGATAATATTTTTGGTATTTTTATGATAAAGATGCAAAGTAAAGAAAGCAAAATAAAAACAGCGCGAGAAATAGCTTGTTGTCGGGAGATTAATATGATGGAAAATAGACCTCGGGGCCATAGGTTTCACTAGTGGCTTCTCTCAAGAGCATAAGTATTTACGGTGGGTGAACAAATTACTGTTGAGCAATTGACAGAATTGAGCATAGTTATGAGAATATCTAGGTATGATCATGTAAATAGGCATCACGTCCGAGACAAGTAGACCGACTCCTGCCTGCATCTACTACTATTACTCCACACACTAACCGCTATCCAGCATGCATCTAGAGTATTAAGTTCATAAGAACAGAGTAACGCTTTAAGCAAGATGACATGATGTAGAGGGATAAACTCATGCAATATGATATAAACCCCATCTTGCTATCCTCGATGGCAACAATACTATACGTGCCTTGCTGCCCCTACTGTCACTGGGAAAGGACACCGCAAGATTGAACCCAAAGCTAAGCACTTCTCCCATTGCAAGAAAGATCAATCTAGTAGGCCAAACCAAACTGATAATTCGAAGAGACTTGCAAAGATAACCAATCATACATAAAAGAATTCAGAGATGATTCAAATATTGTTCATAGATAAACTTGATCAAAAACCCACAATTCATCGGTCTCAACAAACACACCGCAAAAGAAGATTACATCGAATAGATCTCCACAAGAGAGGGGGAGAACATTGTATTGAGATCCAAAAAGAGAGAAGAAGCCATCTAGCTAATAACTATGGACCCGAAGGTCTGAGGTAAACTACTCACACATCATCGGAGAGGCTATGGTGTTGATGTTAGAAGCCCTCCGTGCTCGATGCCCCTTCCGGCGGAGCTCCGGAACAGGCCCCAAGATGGGATCTCATGGGTACAAAAGGTTGCGACGGTGGAATTAGGTTTTTGGCTCCGTATCTGGTAGTTTGGGGGTACGTAGGTATATATAGGAGGAAGGAGTACGTCGGTGGAGCAATAGGGGGCCCACGAGGGTGGAGGGCACGCCCGGGGGGGTAGGCGCGCCCCCCTACCTCGTGCCCTCCTGGTTGATGTCTTGACGTAGGGTCCAAGTCCTCTGGATCACGTTCGTTCCGAAAATCACGTTCCCGAAGGTTTCATTCCGTTTGGACTCCGTTTGATATTCTTTTTCTGCGAAACTCTGAAATAGGCAAAAAAACAGCAATTCTGGGCTGGCCCTCCGGTTAATAGGTTAGTCCCAAAAATAATATAAAAGTGTATAATAAAGCCCAATAATGTCCAAAACATAATATAATATAGCATGGAACAATCAAAAATTATAGATACGTTGGAGACGTATCAAGCATCCCCAAGCTTAATTCCTGCTCGTCCTCGAGTTGGTAAATGATAAAAACAGAATTTTTGATGTGGAATGCTACTTGGCATAATTTCAATGTAATTCTTCTTAATTGTGGTATGAATATTCAGATCCGAGAGATTCAAGATAAAAGTTCAATATTGACATAAAAATAATAATACTTCAAGCATACTAACTAAGCAGTTATGTCTTCTCAAAATAACATGGCCAAAGAGAGTTCATCCCTACAAAATCATATAGTTTAGTCATGCTCCATTTTCGTCACACAAGAATGCTCTCATCATGCACAACCCCGATGACAAGCCAAGCAATTGTTTCATACTTTAGTAATCTCAAACTTTTTCAACTTTCACGCAATACATGAGAGTGAGCCATGGATATAGCACTATGGTGGAATAGAATATAATGATGGGGGTTACGTGGAGAAGACAAAAAGGGAGAAAGTCTCACATCAACGAGGCTAATCAATGAGCTATGGAGATGCCCATCGATTAATGTTAATGCAAGGAGTAGGGATTGCCATCCAACGGATGCACTAGAGCTATAAATATATGAAAGCTCAACAAAAGAAACTAAGTGGGTGTGCATCCAACTTGCTTGATCATGAAGACCTAGGGCACTCGAGGAGGCCCATTGTTGGAATATACAAGCCAAGTTCTATAATGAAAAATTCCCACTAGTATATGAAAGTGACAAAACAAGAGACTTTCTATCATGAAGATTATGGTGCTACTTTGAAGCACAAGTGTGGTAAAAGGATAGTAACATTGTCCCTTCTCTCTTTTTCTCTCATTTTTTTGGGCCTTCCCTTTTTTTATGGCCTTTCTCTTTTTTTTTTCTTCCTCACTTGGGACAATGCTCTAGAAAATGATGATCATCACACTTCTATTTATTTACAACTCAATGATTACAACTTGATACTAGAACAAAGTATGACTCTATATGAATGCCTCCGGCGGTGTACCGGGATATGCAACGAACCAAGAGTGACATGTATGAAAGAATTATGAATGGTGGCTTTGCCACAAATACTATGTCAACTACATGATCATGCAAAGCAATATGACAATGATGAACGTGTCATGATAAACGGAACGGTGGAAAGTTGCATGGCTATATATCTCGGAATGGCTATGGAAATGCCATAATATGTAGGTATGGTGGCTGTTTTGAGGAAGATATAAGGAGGTTTATGTGTGAAAGAGTGTATCATATCACGGGGTTTGGATGCACCGGCGAAGTTTGCACCAACTCTCAATGTGAGAAAGGGCAATGCACGGTACCGAAGAGGCTAGCAATGATGGAAAGGTGAGAGTGCGTATAATCCATGGACTCAACATTAGTCATAAAGAACTCACATACTTATTGCAAAAATCTACAAGTCATCAAAAACCAAGCACTACGCGCATGCTCCTAGGGGGATAGATTGGTAGTAAAAGACCATCTCTCTTCCCCGACCGCCACTCATAAGGAAGACACTCAAAGAACACCTCATGTTTCAAATTTGTTACATAACGTTTACCATACGTGCATGCTACGGGACTTGCAAACTTCAACACAAGTATTTCTCAAATTCACAACTACTCAACTAGCACAACTTTGATATCACTACCTCCATGTCTAAAAACAATCATCAAGCATCAAACTTCTCTTAGTATTTAGCACACTCATAAGAAAGTTTTTACTAGTCTTGAATACCTAGCATATTAGGATTATTTAAGCAAATAACCATGTTGTTTAAGACTCTCAAAATAATCTAAGTGAAGCATGAGAGAATAATAGTTTCTATAAAACAAAACCACCACCGTGCTCTAAAAGATATAAGTGAAGTACTAGAGCAAAAACTATATAACTCAAAAGACATAAGTGAAGCACATAGAGTATTCTAATAAATTCCGAATCAAGTGTGTCTCTCTCAAAAGGTGTGTACAGCAAAGATGATTGTGGTAAACTAAAAAATAAAGACTCAAATCATACAAGACGCTCCAAGCAAAACACATATCATGTGGTGAATAAAAATATAGCTCCAAATAAAGTTACCGATGGAAGTAGAAGAAAGAGGGGATGCCTTCCGGGGCATCCCCAAGCTTTGGCTTTTAGGTGTCCTTAGATTATCTTGGGGGTGCCATGGGCATCCCCAAGCTTAGGCTCTTGCCACTCCTTGTTCCATAATCCATCAAATCTTTTACCCAAAACTTGAAAACTTCGCAACACAAAACTTAACAGAAAATCTCGTGAGCTCCGTTAGCGAAAGAAAACAAAAGACCACTTCAAGGTACTGTAATGAACTCATTCTTTATTTATATTGGTGTTAAACCTACTGTATTTCAACTTCTCTATGGTTTATAAACTATTTTACTAGCCATAGATTCATCAAAATAAGCAAACAACACACGAAAAACAGAATCTGTCAAAAACAGAACAGTCTGTAGTAATATGTAACTAACGCAAACTTCTGGAAGTCCAAAACATCAGCCAAAATATGAAGACCTAGAAAATTTGTCTATTGATCAGCAGCAATTGGAATCAGTATTTTATCACGTTCTGGTGATTTTTAACAATTGTTTTCGTGAACAGAAATTTCTGGAATTTTCAGCAAGATCAAATAACTATCATCCAAGAAGATCCAATAGGTTAAACTTGGCACAAACACTAATTAAAACATAAAACAAATCTAACCAGAGGATAGAACAAATATTTATTGCTAAACAGCAAGGATAAATATTGGGTTGTCTCCCAACAAGCGCTTTTCTTTAAAGCCTTTTTAGCTAGGCATTGAGATTTCAATGATGCTCACAACAAAGACAAGAATTGAAGCCCAAAGAGAGCATCATAAAACACGTGACAAACACATCTAAGTCTAACATACTTCCTATGGATAGGCATCTTATAGGCAACCAAATTATCAAGGCAAGCAAAAACTAGCATATGCAAGGAAGCGGAAAGAAACAATAGCAATCTCAACATAAAGAGAGGTAATTTAGTAACATGAAAATTTCTACAACCATATTTTCCTCTCTCATAATAATTACATGTAGGATCATAAGAAAATTCCAAAATATAGCTATCATATAAAATATTTTCAACACGATCCACATGCATGCAAAGTTGACACTCTTCCGAAATAGTGGGATTAACATTAACTAAAGTCATGACCTCTCCAAACCCACTTTTATCAAAAATTTCATAAGATTGAATATTCTCCAAATATGTGGGATCTAAAGTTGACACTCTTCCAAACCCACTTTCAATATTATTGCAAACAATATTATCAATCTCATATTCATCATGGGGATTAAATAAATTTTCGAGATCATACGAAGAATCACCCCAATCATGATCATTGCAACAAGTAGTAGACATAGCAAAACTAGCATCCCCAAGCTTAGGGTTTTGCATATTATTAGCACAATTGACATCAAGAAAATTTATAGTAGCATCAGTGCAATCATGCTTTTATTCAAAGATCTATCGTGAATCACTTCATAAAGCACTTCATCACAATTTTCACATTCACGGATTTCAAGCAAAACCTTATAAAGATAATCTAGTGCACCCAAATCACTAGGAATTGGTTCATCATAATTGGATCTCTTAAAAAGATTGGCAAGCGGATGAGGATCCATAGATCTTAGCTTCTCTGTTTAGGAATAAATACTCAACTATTTCAACCAAACGAGCAAACGAGCCAAGTAAGACATCAAGGCAGACGAAAAGACGAATGGAAAAAAGGGTGAATAAAACGGCAAGGGTGAAGTGGGGGAGAGGAAAACGAGAGGCAAATGGCAAATAATGTAATGCGGGAGATAAGGGTTTGTGATGGGTACTTGGTATGTTGACTTTTGCGTGTAGACTCCCCGGCAACGGCGCCGGAAATCCTTCTTGCTACCTCTTGAGCACTGCGTTGGTTTTCCCTTGAAGAGGAAAGGGTGATGCAGCAAAGTAGCGTAAGTATTTCCCTCAGTTTTTGAGAACCAAGGTATCAATAACGTAGGAGGCCACGCACGAGTCCCTCGCACCTACACAAACAAATAAATCCTCGCAACCAACGCGATAAGGGGTTGTCAATCCCTACACGGTCACTTACGAGAGTGAGATCTGATAGATATGATAAGATAATATTTTTGGTATTTTTATGATAAAGATGCAAAGTAAAGAAAGCAAAATAAAAACGGCGCGAGAAATAGCTTGTTGTCGGGAGATTAATATGATGGAAAATAGACCCGGGGGCCATAGGTTTCACTAGTGGCTTCTCTCAAGAGCATAAGTATTTACGGTGGGTGAACAAATTACTGTTGAGCAATTGACAGAATTGAGCATAGTTATGAGAATATCAAGGTATGATCATGTATACAGGCATCACGTCCGAGACAAGTAGACCGACTCCTGCCTCCATCTACTACTATTACTCCACACATCGACCGCTATCCAGCATGCATCTAGAGTATTAAGTTCATAAGAACAGAGTAACGCTTTAAGCAAGATGACATGATGTAGAGGGATAAACTCATGCAATATGATATAAACCCCATCTTGTTATCCTCGATGGCAACAATACTATACGTGCCTTGCTGCCCCTACTGTCACTGGGAAAGGACACCGCAAGATTGAACCCAAAGCTAAGCACTTCTCCCATTGCAAGAAAGATCAATCTAGTAGGCCAAACCAAACTGATAATTCGAAGAGACTTGCAAAGATAACCAATCATACATAAAAGTCGGAGAAGATTCAAATATTGTTCATAGATAAACTTGATCATAAACCCACAATTCATCGGTCTCAACAACACTGCAAAAGAAGATTACATCGAATAGATCTCCACAAGAGAGGGGGAGAACATTGTATTGAGATCCAAAAAGAGAGAAGAAGCCATCTAGCTAATAACTATGGACCCGAAGGTCTGAGGTAAACTACTCACACATCATCGGAGAGGCTATGGTGTTGATGTAGAAGCCCTCCATGATCGATGCCCCTTCCGGCGAAGCTCCGGAACAGGCCCCAAGATGGGATCTCACGGGTACAGAAGGTTGCAGCGGTGGAATTAGGTTTTTGGCTCCGTATCTAGTAGTTTGGGGGTACGTACGTATATATAGGAGGAAGGAGTACGTCGGTGGAGCAACAGGGGGGCCCACGAGGGTGGAGGGCGCGCCCAGGGGGGTAGGCGGAGCCCCCTACCTCGTGCCCTCCTGGTTGATGTCTTGACGTAGGGTCCAAGTCCTCTGGATCACGTTCGTTCCGAAAATCACGTTCCCGAAGGTTTCATTCCGTTTGGACTCCGTTTGATATTCTTTTTCTGCGAAACTCTGAAATAGGCAAAAAACAGCAATTCTGGGCTGGGCCTCCAGTTAATAGGTTAGTCCCAAAAATAATATGAAAGTGTATAATAAAGCCCAATAATGTCCAAAACAGAATATAATATAGCATGGAACAATCAAAAATTATAGATACGTTGGAGACGTATCATGCATCACTGTATTTACTCATACCAACTAATTTCAAATTTGAAGGATGCAATTGAAACTCCAATGGCGCAACAGGTATGTTTTAAACCTGTTACTTTAACGTGTTTGCTGTTGTAACTTGCTCTATGTTGATTTCAGTTTCAATTGAATAAACAGTTATATTCTCATGCCATGCACCTTACAAGTGTTGTTATTGCTGTGTAGTTTCCCACACTTATATTTTGTCTGAGCTGCTTTGTCTTAAATAGATATGAGTCGAACTGTGTCTATCTTGATTTGGCAACATAAACTAGAATGATATAGACCATAGAGTGACCATACTACATAGATATGTGTTTGTTTCATGCTGTTATATTGTCCACCTTACTACTGAACTTGTTTACCAAATTGAGTTTCATATACTACATTGTAAACCTGTCATGTGTTTGTTTGTTTCTCTTTTAGAATGCGGATAAAATATTGGAGAAGAGTACCCCATTATGCAATGGTACAAGAAGTAATGCAGATAAGGTTCAAGATAGTGAGACATCCCTGTTGGTCTCCAAGAAAGCTGATAAAACTATATTGAAGACACTGAGACAACCCCAAAGTCATGTCTTGATGTAGTGTTCGAGTTACTGGCTACTACTGCTGGCACCAGCTCTTCAAACTCGCTGCCTGAATCAGTTCGGCTTCTTGAGTCTCAACTTCAAGTTGAAAGACATCGATCAGATGTTATGCGACAGGAAGCCGAAGGAATGAGGAAGTCCCTGCAGAATTCAGATGCATACTTTCTGGTGCAACAGCAAGTGCTGGAGGATTTAAGCGCCAAACAAGAGAAAGTTAATAAGCTTGCTAAGCATCTTGCCAGCATTATGGGTACCCAGGATATTGTTTCTTGAGCTCTTCTGAAGTGGTTTCAGTTCAGGACTTGTTTTGCTGCGGCGTTTATATGCTGCTTTGTTCCCTATATTTGCACTGGTGGCGAACTTTGATGCCCAGTGGATGTAATATGTGTAATAGCCGTGATAGCCTAGCGTAAGTTGCTTGCCTATTTATTTCCTTATTGTCTTGTTTATTTGTTTTCTTGTAGTCAGTGCAGTTCTTTTTCCGCGGTTTGCCAGTGGCCGCAATAGCCTATTTTTTAAAACTAGGCCACATTAACCATGAGCTACATATTTACTGTAGTCAACATGGGCCTCCTACGGGCCGTAGAAACAATGGGCCTTCTAAGGGCCGTAGAAACAATGGGCCTTCTACGGGTTGTAGAAACAAAGGGCCTTATACGGGCCGTAGACACAATGGGCCTTCTACGGGCCGTATCATCAATGGGCCTTCTACGGGCCGTATGATCGGTTGGCCAAACATGGGCCAATAACATACCACATTATGGCCGTAAATGGGCTAGGGTTGAAATCGTCCGTTCATGGGCCGACCATAACGGGCCGTCGTTAATCGGCCGTATTTGATGACGCTATGAAAACGGCCCAACATATTAACGGACCACAAATGGGCCGACTGTAACCACAGGCTGAATGTGGCCCGCAAGCAGAAAATGACAGTAACGGGCCGAAAGTAAACGAATGCTGGAAATGAGCCCAAGAATAAATGGGCCCTGAGAAGGCCGAAAGATAACATGGGTTGGAAATGGCCCAACGGAATAATGGGTCGTTAATGGGTATAAAGTGATACACTGTACATTACGGGCCAGTTTTACCACGGGCCGTTAATGGGCCGAGGGTTACTAAGGGCCTCATATGGGCCGAAAGATGTCATGGGCCATACATGGGCCGGAAGTTAAAACGGGCTGGAATTATATTGGACGGCCCAGATGACGCTACTGGGCCTAATTCGGATAGGCCGTAAACGGGCCCTGGGTTAGCGGGCTGTAAATTGGCTATATGCGAACAGGTCGTTAACACGCTTGCCGTGGGCCGGCCCGCCACCTTTTGACCAAGTCAAACGGGCCGGCCTTTTCACAGGAATGGGCCTCTGTTGGGCCGTGCCACGTGTCGACGTATCATAGGCGCTTTGGGTCCAATGAGTGGATGACATCTGTCCCAACGGCGAGCCAACACGTGTTCCCTCCAGCCAATGATGATTTTACACATGGAGAATCCCCATTGGTCGGGGCTGTTAACGGGTTATCGGATCCAAAACCAGACCTGATAGCTTAACGGCGTTCCGTTACGGTGGATGTCACGTGTCGGTCACCCTTGACGAAAGCACTTGTGTGACGCGCGATTTATCGTCATGGAAGTGGACACTTCCGTGATGATAATTTTGGTAATGTCATGGAACCCTTCTACGACAGCACAGGTATGACTATCTTGATTCTGTCATAAATTTGTCATGGATGTACATGCATGACAGAAAACGTGACCTACTGTGACAAACACGTATCATCACGAAAGTGTATTTTTTTGTAGTGATCCACTGGATCCACTGGATCAGGAAGCCACTGTGCACGAGGTGCCGTTGCAGATTGTGCAGCCTCCAACGGAGTCACTGGAGACTTCGAAGCACAAGAGGAGGACAGTGGTGGCAACCTCGCTTCCCTGCCATTCTCCACGCTTCCCTCGCCGCTCCCCTCGTCTGAACGGCGGTGGTACCGTTTTTCAGAGTAAGCTTCCCTGGTCCTAATCTTCCTACTGCTTGTGCTTACAGTTGTGGTGGTAGTGATTATGATGTATATGAACCCTAGGCTAAATTTGTACGGTTGTAGTGGTAGAATTTGATGTTCACCTGCACTTCTACTCCAAAAGTTTGTTATGTGTCTTTCTATTATTAAGTGATTGATACTATATTTGAACCTTTTTTTGAGTTGTTGATTGCTTTTTGGTAGAGCTACCAGCTCTTATGGAGATGCTCATGTTGTATGTCTTGTTCTCCATGATTTGTACTATCATTATGTGCAATTAGATGCCATGACAAGCCATGTAGCATATTTATTTATTGCCTCCAACATGCCATCATTTTACTCTGTGCATCTCAGCAAGTATAAATCTGTCAGCTATAAAACTTTGCGAATTTGCTTGATGGTTCCCACTAAACTATAAACCCCCCTTTTGTTTGGTAAGCCACTGACATCCGGGTCCCACGGCAGTCACACACACACAAACGCTCCCAGCCATGTGGCCCCTGGCCCACCTGGTCATCCTCGATGGCTAGCCAACCTCAATGTGCCTCTACCAATAACAACAGCCCTTTCTGTTATAAAACTATGCAACTTTGCTTGAAGGTTGCCACTAAAAATATAACTCCTATGGCCATGCTTCCTAAAAATTATTTGCATTATGTTGTCAATACTTTCATGCCATGTCTTTTGTTGCTATGACAAGTTTATGTTGCATGGTAAAATCTTGCTCTAAAGTGGTCATGTTAATATAATTGTTTGATGTTAAAAGTAAGTTGCAACTTATGAGCTTGGTTTTGTTTGCTTGTTGTAACCATCATGTCAACACTGCTAGTCATTATAACTGTTTCCGCATAACTATAATTTTTACTAAGTCCTAATCTGTAACCGCAACTTTGCCATTCGTGTTCCGCAGGAAAAAACTGGAGTTCACAAGGCTGGAGACCTGGAGTTGTGGGGCTAGGAGGCTGATGGCGCTGTTGCTGGCTGATCCTTCTTCTTCCAGCTTTTGTTCCTCTTTTTCTCTCTACTCTTGGATTCCTGGGCTACATCCCTATGTGTTGTTAATGTATTAAGTTGATCCTTTGAATTTGTAGTATTAGGTTTAATGTGGAAGTACCTTAATATGTACGAAAGAGATGTTGGTTCTATGACTGATAATTTCTAGGTGCATGCTTAATTCAATATTTAGGGATTTTTTTTTGAATTGTTTGGATTGCTTACCACATGTGTCACGTGGTCAATATTTATGGATTATTAAGATATGAAAAAAATAATTCAATTGCCTATGTAAATGTGTACAACATAATTTTCACAATAAATTGAAACATGACACGTGCACATGCAATTTGCCAACAAGTCCAGTTGTAGTAGAAAAAGACAGCATGTGCACGTATCCAACCGTGCCTCCTACGATTTTGTTCCATGCTTTTGTCGCCACATGTCTTTGGAAGTAAAAAAAATATAAGGTGATTTTCTCATAATAAACCGTTTTGGAGAGAAATTTGCAACCAACCAAAAATATCTACTGCGTGCAACTTGGCCCCCGTGGGGAGATTGGATCGACTCCTAGATTATAGGGTGAGGCCATCGTGATCATGAGAGAAGAATTCTTTTTTCGATGGAAGGTAGGAATTTTGTGTGGTTACAAAATGGAATGCACCCCTTTGAGAGGGACAAAATTGGACCTTATTGTAATTAAGGAAATTATTATTTAACAGAAACCTTGCTATTTTCAAGCCATTATAAAAATAACTAAATTGTTTTGGCAAAAAAAGTTGATTATGGGTTAGTTCGTTTTGTGGACACGTACGTGTAGTGGTGCATGCTGTGGGCCTAGGTAGCTCTAGGTGCATGCAGTGTATCATGCTGGCTAGCGGTGCACAAGGTAGTAACCTCGTGAATCGGGGTGAAAGTCTTGTGCTAATTCTATTTTGTGGTGTGCGACATACTCCCTCTGTCCGAAAATACTTGCCATCAAAATGGATAAAAGGAAATGTATCTAGAACTAAAATACGTCTACATACATCCTCTTTTTTCCATTTTGATGACACGTATTTCCGGACGAAGGGAGTATGAGTCTACCCGGGGGGAATGCTTGGCTTGGCGGCCGGCGTAAGTGGTGTGGGTCTAGTGCGTAAGTGGTGTGCGACGTGAGTCTAGACGGCGGGGGTGCATGGTTTGGATCTAGCTACCTTGAGGTAACGCGACCGGTTTGCGCACTGAGTGCGGGCCCATTCCTCCGTTTTCATCGGCGCTTTCTCTCGGGTCGACGGAGAACAATGTAAACGCGCATGCTAGGTCTCGGCCTTTCTTGGGTCCCGCGTGCCATATTCGGGACATTTGCCGCATTTCTAGGGTAGTATCATCAGGAATTCACAATCTATACCGCGGCCACATGAAATCATAGCAGAGAATGGGGTAACAATCACATGCTAAGCTCTTTGGTCCATATATATGGGCCATGTGCCACCAAAGAGAAGGGCCGCCTCAGAGCCATTGTCCATTGAGAGGAAACTAGTCTGGCCTACGAACGGTGTGTGGGGCCTGCCCCTTCATCTACTTCGGAACTCTGTGCTGCAAGATGTGGACCCTAGCAACCAAGGCCTGTCCCGTGCGCCGCACGCCAACTGGACACACACCATGCATGCACGCGTGGCCAAGTAGACACCCACCGGCCAACCTTGACAATGTACACAAGACGCATGCGCACTCATTAACCATCAAGCCCCCAGCCATGCACACCTAGCCAGTTACACTCAAACCGTGCACCGTTTGCCAGGTTCACCCACACCATCCATCCACTATTGACCACACCTCGGTTCGTTGGACCTCTGACACGAGTCCCTTCCCTCGGCATGCCAGGTATGTCAAAGCAACACGCGACTACACATATTGCACACCTAGATACGATGTCATTCACTAGTTCCAGCAAACCTGTGCACCTAAGCATCTGTACCCATGGTGGACACTAGCGCATGGTTAGGATCGAGAAGCCTAGCGGCACATGTTGTCGGCCCGATTGGCTGGGGGTGCATGACATGGGTCCAGATGAAACGCATGGCATCGCATAGATCCACATTCCCCTGCCCGATACCAGACAACGGGCATATACCAGACGAATCCAAGCGGTCGCCGACGAAGCTTGAATGCCATGTGTTATGTGCATGCTGAATTTCTATATTTAGGAATTATTAACATATGAAAACAATAATTCAAGTGTCTATGTAAAGGTGTACAACATAATTTTCAAGAAAAAATGAAACATGACATGTGCACATGCAATTTGCCAACAAGTGCACTTGTACTACAAAAAGACAGCATGTGCACGTATCCCGCCATCCCTTCTACAATTTGGTTTCATGTTTTTTCGCCACATATCTTTGGAAGGAAAAACAAAAGAATGTGATTTTCCCATAATAAACCGTTTTGGAGAGATGGTTGCAACCAACCAAGATAGATAGTGTGTGGAAGTTGTCCCCCGTGGGGAGATTGGATCGACCACTCCTAGATTATAGGACGAGGCCACCGTGATCGTGAGAGGGTGAAGAAGGATTCATTTTTTCGAGGGAAAGGAAGGAATTTTGTGGGTTTACAAAAAGGAATGCACCCCTTTTTGAGGGACAAAAAATGCACCTTATAATGTGTAATTAATGAAATTATAATTAATAGAAACCTTGTTATTTTCAAGGAATTTAAAAACAACTTACTTGTTTTGGCAAAAAATTGTTGATAATGCGATAGTCCATTTTTGTTGACACTTATGTGTAGTGGTGCATGTTGTGGAAATCGGGGTGAAAGTCTTGTGCTAAGCTATTTTACGGGGTGCGACATATGAGTCTACACGGGGAATGGTTGGCTTGGGGGCCGGCGTAAGTGGTGTGGGTCTAGTGCCTAAGTGGTGCGCCACGTGGGTCTAGACGGCGGGGGTGCATGGTTTGGATCTAGCTACCTTGAGGTAATGCGTCCGGTTTGCGCAGTGAATGCGGGCCCGTTCCTCCATTTTCGTCGATGCTTTCTCTCGGGTCGACGGAGAACAATCCAAAAGTGCATGCAAGGTCCCAGCCTTTCTCGAAGCCCGCGCGTGCCATATTCGGGACATTTGCCGCATTTCTAGGGTAGTATCCTCGGAAATTCAGGATCTATACCGCGGCCACATGAAATCATAGCAGGGATTGGGGTGACAGTTCCATGCTAAGCTCTGGTCCATATATGGGCCATGTGCGACCAATGAGAAGGGCTAGCTCAGAGCCGTTGTTAAGGGCAAAAATGACGGGTGTCGTCTGTCGCCGCTATAATCCGTGCAAATTCACGAGGGATCGTAATTTCTTGGGACCTTTCGTGGTGTGGGTGTGGTCGAACATCGAGAGCGGCACGCATAAGCCTGCACGTAGGTTGTGTGTAAACGAGACCAAAACGCATCCCTGTGCTAGCCATCGAGAGGGAACAAGTCCTGCTTGTGGACGGAGACCGGGGCCCGCACCTTCATCTACTTCAGAACTCTGTGCCGCAAGTTGTGCGCCCTAGCCACGAAGGCACGTCTCGTGCGCCGCACACCAACTGGACCCACACCATGCATGCATGCATGGCCACGTAGACAACCGTCGTTCAACCTTGACAATGTATAGATGATGCATGCGCACTCATTTGCCATCTAGCCTCCCAGCCACCTACACTCAAACCATGCACTGTTAGCCAGGTTGACCCAAACCATACATCCACCATTGACCCCACCACGGTTCGTTGGACCTTCGACGAGTCCCTCCCGTCGGTATGCCAGGCATGCCAAAGAGACACGCGGCTACACATATTGCACACCGAGATCCGACGTCATTCACTAGTTCTAGCAAACCTGTCCACATGAGCATCTCTGCGCATGGTGGACACTAGCTCATTGCTTGGATCGAGAAGGCTAGTGGCGCATGTTTTGGCCCGGTTGGCTAGGGGTGCATGATATGGGTCCAGATGAAACGCATGGCATCACGTGGATCAACATTCCCCTCCTCGGTACCGGACATCGGATATATGGCAGACGAATCCGCGCGGTTGTTGTCGAAGTTTTGTCACATCCATTTGCCATTCCATTGTTTGTAAAGTTTTACAACATATTTTAGGACAAATATAAAACATGACACGTGCAGATGAAGCAAGCCTACAAATGCAGTTGTCCCACTGTATGACTTTGTTCTGTGTAGTGAGGGAGCAGTTGCATTACACAATTTTTTGAAGGGAAGTTGCATTACTCCTAAATCATGGCTGTGCACGATCGGGCTATTCATTTTAGTGAGAAGTTACGTTTTGACGTGGCAGAAGTGGTGGTGTGAACAACGCACGGGGAGGTTTGAACATGGCAACAATTGCGGTTGACTAGCCAAGGGCTAAATCGGCCGCTCCGCTTCCCCATAGCATGCTCCGCTTCCCCATAGCATTAATCTCATCGCCGCCCCCCTCTTCCCGTACTCTTCCACATCCACAAATCCACAAATAGCCACAATCGAGGGTTTTCTCCTCCCAAGCCTCACCACTCGCCGTGCACTTCCCGCCGCTGCTCCCTTCCCGCCGCTGCACCTCCGCCGTCGAGATGCCCAAGCGCACCATGGGAGGGAGGGCCGATGCCGGGGCTGACGCCATGGCGCACGAAGCATCCAAATGTAACATCCCAAATTTTCAATTTGGAATGTTATACATTAGATCATCATTGCATATCATATTTTACTTGCATTTTGGTTTGATCCTAGAAATTCTACGCAACTCAAGGACCCACGGAGAGAGTTGGGGATTTCATTATTTTCATATTCGAGTTTTTCTCGAATTTTGCAAAGAGGATCATTTGATTTTAATTATTTTTCTCTTTGAATATTTCTTTTATAAAAATAAAAGAGAGAGGATAAAATGACTTCCTCAAAATAAAGAAATATCAGAGATTTAATATTAAAATCAAATAAGAATTTTATTCGGAGTTTTATCGCTATTTTATTTGAATTAGGAAAAATATGCGTTCTTCAAAATTGCATTTTAGGCCCAAATAAATGTTCACCTTGTCTGACCTCTTTTTAGAGGACGGGGAAAATTTATTTCGGGATTTTTGGAGTCCGTTTAGTATTTCTTTTATTCATTTTTCTGCACGGAATACTTAAGAAAAAAACGCCAACCGACTTAACGGGTCGTGTCCGACCCGGACACTGCGCCCGGCCGGCCTTTAAAAGCCAGGAGGCCCGAGCCGCAGCCCAGCCCCCGAAACCCTAGCACCGCCACCCGACCCCGCCACCGTCGCTGCAAGTCGCCGCCGCCGCCCGCGACGCCGCCGCCCCTCGGAGCCCCGCCACCCGCCCGTCGCTGTCGGCCATCGCCGGAGTTGTCGCCGCCCCACTGCCCGCCGACCCCGCCCAAGGTAGCCGCCCGATACGCCGCCGGTTTTCGCCGGAAGAACCGTTCGGTTTTTTTATAAACCCTAGATCCGTTTTTTTAGATCCGGTTCGGTTTATTTTTTTCGGTTTATTTATTTAGTGAACGCCCGTTCGTACGTTCGTTTTAACGGACGATTTTTCACCGTTTAGCTGCAGACAGTGAACGTTCGTTTGTTAGCATGTTCGTCAGTTTTTCTTTTTCTCGGATTTTCTGCGATTATTTTCGATCGTGATTTCTGATCCGATTTTCGTTTTAGTTTATATTTTCGCTCGTTTATCGGAATCAGGCGATTCAAGCGCCTAGAGTTTCGTCTCGAAGCCCTCTTTATATTTAACCAACTTGAACAAGATTTTGCTACTGTAAAATTTGACTTTAGTCCAGATTAGTAAACAAAGCTTGTTTCTTTCGCCGTTTGAGTTTTGTTGCTTCGTTTGATTTGATTGTTTTTGCAAACCGGAGTTCTTAAGTTGAACTTTCTGGTTAGATCTCTTATTTGAGTTTTACCCGTGCCCTTGCTTGATTGCTTATTGTATGCTTGTTTGTTTGCGATAGAGTACCCGGAGTGTGAAGCGTGCTACTACGAGTCTCTAGGTTTCGCGGATCATCAGCAAGGCAAGTAACACTTTGATCATACCTCTTTACTACCCAGTTTTATTGCATTAGATCAATCCTCAAACAATTGCATGGTTAGGATCTAAATTAAATTGTGGGTTCGGAAGTAGTTGAGGTAGTACCTATTCACCTGTTTATTATCAAACCTTGGGAGTTACTTCTACGTTGCTTATATTGCCATGCTATGCTCGTAGACGTGGATTGGGTTTGAGTGTATCATGACAGATGTGAGATTTTAATTAATGGTTAACTTAAGGTGGCAACTTTAATACACATCTGGGTGGATTGAGGCACCTGGGGAATCCAGTGATTGCCTGCGTTTCTGGAAATCCCGGGGTACCGTGTGATTCTCCTATGGACTGCCACCCAGGCTCAAAGGGATCATGAGATTATTCATGCTAGAAACTTCCGTGTGCAGCCACAAGCTATTATGGGCTCTAGCATAGTTGATTAAGTCGTGTGAACTCTTACAGTGGTAGACTAGCAGATGTAGGGGATGTAGGTGGTACTGTCTACCCATCGTAAGGTGCTAACGCTTCTGAAAGACTGTGTCTCGGTCACCCGTTTCTCAAACACCATGTAGTGCGAGAAATCCAACGAAGGAGATCGAGTCTTGTGGGGAAAAGTGCGCAAACCTCTGCAGAGTGTACAAACTAATCATGGTTAGCCGTGTCCCCAGTTATGGACATCTTGAGTATCTGGTTCTTGGATTATCATGTGTATCTCATCACTCTTAATTATAAATTTGATTGGGTTATTATTTACCTTTTAATTGGGATTGAGATGGGGTTTACCATTCTCAATGTTTAACAACCACCATGATAGTTAAATAAAAGTTTATTCCTTTGTTGTAGGGAAAAATTGGCTTTTAGCAAAACATATTAACCATACAGCCTCCACCAGCCATATATGCATGTAGTGATAGCATTATTCTGTTCATTACTCTTTTGTGTTACATTGCCAGCATATTCCATGTGCTGACCCGTTTTCGGGCTGCAACGTATCATGTTGCAGACTTTTCAGACGACGAGTAAGGAGCCTTAGGTCGTGGGCTTTCACTCAGTGATGCCGTTGGAGTTGATGGACTCACTTTATCTTCCAAGCCTTCCGCTGTTATCGTATTAGATGGCCTTAAGCCATATTTATTGTAATAAGTTATCTTTTAAGACATTCGATGTAATAAGTGTGTGATTGCTACTGTGTTATAAATCCTTCAAGTACTGTGCGTGTCAGCATTACCGATCCAGGGATGACACTGATGCACAGAGATTAGACTGTTTGAGGTCTGGTCGCTACAAGATGGTATCAGGGCACACGCTGACTGTAGGACACGACCACTAAGCTAAAGCCCTAGATCACTACTCTCTTCTCATTTCTGACTCCTCTACATTTTCCACTCTTTAGGATGGCGGATGCAAGGATCAAGTTCACGCAACCGGATGAAGACACCCCTTTTGGATGCCACTTGAAGGAAGTACTAGGTACCTGAACATTGGAATACCAAGCTTCACAGGGACTTACAATGCCACTTTACCAGAAGAGGAGCACTGGATGATTCAAGTTCAAGTCCCAGGAAGGACATTCACGCCAGTCACTGAGCCCATAGAGTTTTCCTTTGATGCACCAACCTGGAGTCTAGGAAAGAGTATGGCAGCTCACATTACCATGGGACGCATTGGAGAAGTTTACCACAATGATCTCAAGGACACAATCTACCAGATTTGGGGCGCCGAGATGAGCAATGGGAGATGATCATCACCAGGAAGGATAGATCGATTGCAGCTTTCATCCAGGAGTTCAACCAGCACATTCGTCGCCAGGAGAACCAGATGTGCGCAGGCATGACAGATTTGAAGAAGGCAATGACAAGGATCACGGAGCTGGAGGAAGAACTCAAGGCTACACGCAAAGATTATGTGGAGGAAATCGTCGTACTAGTGGAGAAGAATGACGACCTGACAAGGAAGATCGGATTTTTCATGGGAGACCCCGCGCTAGGAGAAGATGACGATTCCACTTGCCCGGAGAACTACATCATCATCGACGACACCGACTCAGACCCTGACGATAGCGATGATGACTATGTTGATGAAGCTGGAGCAAATATCATGGAGTCTTCGACCGATCAATTTTTCTAGTCGACCACCATATCAGTAGTAGTATTCCACCATGTATATAGTATAGTCCGAGCACTTTTGTGACGATAGTTCTAGACCGATTGTATGCCCTTGTTTCATTGATTGAGTGATATGTTTGTGTTTGTCTCATGTGCATATGGGTAGTGTTTTCCCCCTAGACCTCATTCTACTCTGTTTTCTCATCTTTTCTAAACCTAGCAAATGCCTCTGAGACGCGACATTGGATTTGCTTTCCCACCAGAGCTCACTCAGTTGATCCAGCAGCAGAATGCATTGATGCAGATACTAGTCCAGAATCAGAACCAGGGGAACAACAACAACAACCCACCGCCACCACCACCAGTTGATCACTTAGCCCGTTTTCTTAGGCTGAATCCGCCGGTGTTCTCCAGTAGCACCGAGCCGATTGTTGCAGATGATTGGCTCCACAAGATTGAAAGGGAGTTGACTACTGCAGGATGCACAAATGCGGAGAGAGTGCGTTTTGCCGCACATCAACTTGATGGACCCGCAGCATCATGGTGGGAGAATTTCATAGTCACTTACCCCATTGACATTGTGACATGGGACCAGTTCCAGCCAGCTTTTCGCACTGCCCATGTATCAGCAGGAGCTATGGCCATGAAGAAGCGTGAGTTTCGCAACTTACGCCAAGGAGGGCGCACTGTTGGCCAGTATGTGGATGATTTTAGTAAGCTAGCACGTTATGCCCCGGATGACGTCGCTACGGATGCAGCTAAGAAGGAGAAGTTTCTGGAAGCACTGGATGATGAGCTGAGCATGCAGTTGGTGGCAAATTTCAATAACTACCAGGAGTTGGTGGATAGAGCTCTCATGCTTGAAGGGAAGCAGCAGCAGATTGACAGCCGCAAGAGGAAGTATGGACAAGGGAAGTATAATTCTGGAGCTCAGCAGAGACCCCGTTTCACCCCGAACTCGGGAGGACTTGTTCATAACCATGGAGGCCACACTCATAATGGAGGAAGTTCGCACAACCATAGTGGTCCCAGGAATGGGAATGGTAATGGAGGAAGCAGCGGACAGAACCGTTCCAACCCGGCAACACCCGCCAAGAAAGATCTAAGCCACGTTACTTGCTACAAGTGCCAGAAGACCGGACATTACGCCAATGAATGTCCTGAAGCTAAGAATGGAAACGGCAATGGAAGCTCTGGGAAGAAGCCCAACCCTTTCACCAGGGGACAAGTGAACCACGTTAACGTGGAGGAGGTTGAAGCCCAGCCAGATGCAGTAATAGGTAAGTTTTGGTTAAGTCATTTACTGCAGTCGTACTTTTTGATACTGGTGCATCGCATTCATACATATCAAGGGGATTCATGGATAAGTTTAAACTGCCAACCCAAGCCCTTAGGTCACCCATGTTAGTAACCTCGCCAGGAGCAGAGTATATGGCTAGCCTATGGTGTGATCGGTTACCATTAAGGATTGGTAACTACTTGTTCCCCTCAGACCTAATAGTATTGGAGTCACAAGGATTGGATGTGATATTAGGCATGGATTGGTTATCGAAGTATGGAGGGAACATTGACTGCGCCAGTAAGTCGATCTTACTCACCACCCCAGAAGGAAGAAGGATCAAGTATGTATCCCGGCATGTGCCGAATAGGACTCAAGTAAATTCCTTATCAGGAGTTGTACAGGAGGAAGTACCAGTGGTGAAGGATTTTCCGGATGTATTTCCCGAAGAGTTGCCAGGCATGCCACCGGATAGAGACATTGAGTTTTTGATTGAGCTTTTGCCAGGCACAGGGCCAATATCTAAGAGACCGTACAGAATGCCCGCAAAGGATTTGGAGGAAATTAAGAAGCAGATTAAGGAGTTACTGGATAAAGGTTATATTCGCCCAAGTTCGTCACCTTGGGGATCCCCAGTACTTCTAGTGGAGAAGAAGGATGGATCGTTAAGGATGGTTGTTGATTATCGAGGATTGAATGAGGTGACGATCAAGAACAAGTACCCACTGTTGATGATCAATGATTTGTTTGACCAGCTACAAGGAGCTAAGGTGTTTTCCAAGATCGATCTGCGATCAGGGTACCACCAGCTGAAGATTCGAGAGCAGGATATACCTAAGACAGCTTTTACCACGAGGTACGGGCTATATGAGTATACCGTTATGTCATTTGGTCTGACTAACGCACCTGCCTATTTTATGAACATGATGAACAAGGTGTTTATGGAGTTTTTGGATAAGTTCGTCGTGGTGTTCATTGATGATATTCTGGTCTACTCGAAGAATGAAGAAGAACATAAAGAGCATTTGCGTTTAGTACTTGGGAAACTCAGAGAACATCAGCTATACGCCAAGTTCAGCAAGTGTGAGTTTTGGTTGAAGGAAGTTGGATTCCTTGGACATGTTATATCCGGAGAAGGAATAGCAGTAGACCCCACCAAGTTGTCACTGTGACAAATTGGGAGTCACCCACGTCAGTTGGAGAGATCCGGAGTTTTCTTGGACTCGCAGGATACTACCAGAGGTTCATTGAAAATTTCTCAAAGATTGCAAAGCCTATGACGGAGTTGTTAAAGAAGGACACCAAGTTTAAATGGACTGAGGAATGTGAGGCCAGTTTTCAGGAGTTGAAGAAACGCTTGGTTACATCACCAGTGTTGATTCTGCCAGATCAACGCAAGGATTACGAAGTGTATTGCGACGCTTCTCGTCGAGGACTTGGAGCCATACTTATGCAGGAGGGAGGAGTTGTTCCATATGCCTCACGACAGTTTAAACCCCATGAGTTAAATTATGCTATGCATGATTTAGAGTTAGCAGCCGTGGTGCATGCATTGAAGACTTGGAGACATTTTCTCATCGGAAACCATTGTGAGGTATACACGGGTCACAAGAGTTTGAAGTATATCTTCATGCAGAGGAGATGGTTAGAACTCATTAAGGATTATGATATGAGATTGCATTATCATCCCGGAAAGGCTAACGTAGTAGCTGATGTGTTGAGCCGCAAGAGTCATGTCAATACACTCATGACCGGAGAGTTACCCAAGGAGTTAGCAGATGAACTTTGCGAGCTATGTTTGGAGATAGTTCCGAGAGGCTATGTAGCAGCATTGGAGATTCAGTCTACTTTGATGGATAAGATCAGAGAAGTTCAGAAGACAGACAAGGAGATTTCCGAAATAAAGGAAAGAATGAGTAAAGGAAAGGCTAAAGGATTTCGTGAGGATGAGCATGATACCTTATGGTTTGAGGACCGCGTATATGTGCCAAATGATCAGGAGATCGGGAAGTTAATTCTGCAAGAGGCCCATGATTCGCCATATTCGATTCACCCAGGAAATACCAAGATGTATCTGGATTTGAAGGATAGTTTCTGGTGGACCGGAATGAAGAAGGATATTGCAGAGTATGTAGCAGTTTGTGATGTATGTCAGAGAGTGAAGGCCGAGCATCAGAAGCCAGCAGGATTGCTACAACCATTGCCGATACCCGAATGGAAGTGGGATAAACTAGGCATGGATTTTATCACGGGATTACCCAGGACTCGTTCAGGCTATGACTCGATATGGGTTGTAGTCGATCGTTTGACGAAAGTAGCTCATTTCATCCCAATGAAGACCACTGACACCAGTGCTAAGTTGGCAAAGATATACATGACCAGGATCGTATGTATGCATGGAGTTCCGAGGACCATTGTATCAGATAGAGGAACCCAGTTTACCTCAAAGTTTTGGAATCAGTTATGTGAAACTTTGGGAACCAGGCTAGAGTTCAGTACATCTTTTCACCCGCAGACAGATGGAAAAAGTGAGAGAGTCAACCAGATTCTGGAGGACATGTTGAGAGCTTGTGCGCTAGACTATGGATCTAGTTGGGACGATAATTTTTCGTATGCAGAGTGCTCTTATTACAACAGTTATCAAGCCAGTTTGAAGATGGCCCCTTTCGAAGCACTGTACGGACGGAGGTGCAGAACACCGTTGTTGTGGGACGAAGTTGGAGACCGACGGTTGTTTGGACCAGATTTGATTAAAGAGTCTGAAGAGAAGGTTAAGCTGATTCGCGATAGACTCAAGGTAGCCCAGTCCAGGCAGAAGAGTTATGCAGATTCAAAATGCAAGGAGACAACTTACGAAGTCGGAGACAGAGTGTATCTTCATGTATCCCCACTTCGAGGAGTGAAGCATTTTGGAGTTAAGGGAAAGTTAGCACCACGTTTTGTGGGACCATACAAAGTTTTGGAACGTATGGGAGAAGTTGCTTACAAGTTGAAATTGCCTGAAGGATTGTCAGTAGTTCACGTTGTGTTCCACGTTTCTCAGTTGAAGAAGTGCCACGCAGAGATGGCTGATATTCCTCTGAGAGATACAGTGCCGCTGGAAGCGATACAGTTGGATAGCGATTTAACCTACGAGGAGAAGCCAGTCAGGATTCTCGAGTTTGCCAGCCGTGTCACACGCAGCAAGGTTATCAAATTTTGCAAAGTTCAGTGGAGCCACCATACCGAGGATGAAGCCACCTGGGAACGAGAGGAAGACCTGCGGAAAGATCACCCACACCTATTTTCTAGCCAACCCGAATCTCGAGGGCGAGATTCATCTTAAGAGGGGTAGGTTTGTGACATCCCAAATTTTCAATTTGGAATATTAAACATTAGATCATCATTGCATATCATATTTTACATGCATTTTGGTTTGATCCTAGAAATTCTACGCAACTCAAGGACCCACGGAGAGAGTTGGGGATTTCATTATTTTCATATTCGAGTTTTTCTCGAATTTTGAAAAGAGGATCGTTTGATTTTAATTATTTTTCTCTTTGAATATTTCTTTTATAAAAATAAAAGAGAGAGGATAAAATGACTTCCTCAAAATAAAGAAATATCGGAGATTTAATATTAAAATCAAATAAGAATTTTATTTGGAGTTTTATCGCTATTTTATTTGAATTAGGAAAAATATGCGTTTTTCAAATTTTATTTTAGGCCCAAATAAATGTTCACCTTGTCCGGCCTATTTTTAGAGGACAGGGAAAATTTATTTCGGGATTTCTGGAGTCCGTTTAGTATTTCTTTTATTCGTTTTTCTGCGCGGAATATTTAAAAAAACGCCAACCGACTTAACGGGCCGTGTCCGACCCGGACACTGCGCCCGGCCGGCCTTTAAGAGCCGGGAGGCCCGAGCCGCAGCCCAGCCCCCGAAACCCTAGCGCCGCCACCCGACCCCGCTGCCCCCGCTGCAAGTCGTCGCCGCCGTCGCGAGTCGCCGCCGCCACCCGCCCGTCGCCGCCGGCCATCGCCGGAGTTTCCGCCGCCTCACCGCCCGCCAACCCCGCCCGAGGTAGCCGCCCGATCCGCCGCCGGTTTCGCCGGAAGAATCGTTCGGCTTTTTAATAAACCCTAGATCCGTTTTTTTTTTTGATCCGGTTCGGTTTATTTATTTTTCCGGTTTAGTTATTTAGCGAACGCCCGTTCTTACGTTTGTTTTAACGAACGGTTTTCACCGTTTAGCTGCAGACAGCGAACGTTCGTTTGTTAGCATGTTCGTCAGTTTTTCTTTTTCTCGGATTTTCTGCGATTATTTTCGATCGTGATTTCTGATCCGATTTTCGTTTTAGTTTATCTTTTCGCTCGTTTATCGGAATCAGGCGATTCAAGCGCCTAGAGTTTCGTCTCGAAGCCCTCTTTCTGTTTAACCAACTTGAACAAGATTTTGCTACTGTAAAATTTGACTTTAGTCCAGATTAGTAAACAAAGCTTGTTTCTTTCGCCGTTTGAGTTTTGTTGCTTCGTTTGATTTGATTCTTTTTGCAAACCGGAGTTCTTAAGTTGAACTTTCTGGTTAGATCTCTTATTTGAGTTTTACCCGTGCCCTTGCTTGATTGCTTATTGTATGCTTGTTTTTTTGCGACAGAGTACCCGGAGTGCGAAGCGTGCTACTACGAGTCTCAAGGTTTCGCGGATCATCAGCAAGGCAAGTAACACTTTGATCATACCTCTTTACTACCCAGTTTTATTGCATTAGATCAATCCTCAAACAATTGCATGGTTAGGATCTAAATTAAATTGTGGGTTGGGAAGTAGTTGAGGTAGTACCTATTCGCCTGTTTATTATGAAACCTTTGGGAGTTACTTCTATGTTGCTTATATTGCCATGCTATGCTCGTAGACGTGGATTGGGTTCGAGTGTACTCATGACAGATGTGAGATTATTAATTAATGGTTAACTTAAGGTGGCAACTTTAATACACATCTGGGTGGACTGAGGCACCTGGGGAATCCAGTGATTGCCTGTCTTTTGGAAATCCCGGGGTACCGTGTGATTCTCTGGACTGCCACCCAGGCTCAAAGGGATCATGAGATTATTCATGCTAGAAACTTCCGTGTGCAGCCACAAGCTATTATGGGCTCTAGCATAGTTGATTAAGTCGTGTGAACTCTTATAGTGGTAGACTAGCAGATGTAGGGGATGTAGGTGGTACTGTCTACCCATCGTAAGGTGCTAACACTTCTGAAAGACTGTGTCTCGGTCATCCGTTTCTCAAACACCATGTAGTGCGAGAAATCCAACGGAGGAGATCGAGTCTTGTGGGGAAAAGTGCACAAACCTCTGCAGAGTGTACAAACTTATCATGGTTACCCGTGTCCCCGGTTATGGACATCTTGAGTATCTGGTTCTCGGATTATCATGTGGATCTCATCACTCTTAATTATAAAATTTGATTGGGTTATTATTTACCTTTTTAATTCGGATTGAGATGGGGTTTACCATTCTCAATGTTTAACAACCACCATGATAGTTAAATAAAAATTTATTCCTTTGTTGTAGGGGAAAATTGGCTTTTCGCAAAACATATTAACCATACAGCCTCCACCAGCCATCTATGCATGTAGTGATAGCATTATTCTGTTCATTACTCTTTTGTGTTACATTGCCAGCATATTCCATGTGCTGACCCGTTTTCGGGCTGCAACGTATCATGTTGCAGACTTTTCAGACGATGAGTAAGGAGCCTTAGGTCGTGGTCTTTCATTCAGTGATGCCGTTGGAGTTGATGGACTCACTTTATCTTCCAAGCCTTCCGCTGTTATCGTATTAGATGGCCTTAAGCCATATTTATTGTAATAAGTTCT